>NC_079197.1:12856571-13074612 GCF_029499605.1 Hyla sarda | reverse complement strand
AAAAGATTCTGAACCCAACAGTGATCTTCAACCTGCAGACCTCCAGATGTTGCAAAACTACAACTCCCAGCATGCCCGGACAGCCGTTGGCTGTCCGGGAATGCTGGGAGTTGTAGTTTTGCAACATCTGGAGGTCCGTAGGTTGAAGACCACTGGTATAGGAGGTAATACTCACATGTCCCCGCCGCTCCAGATCCGTCACCGCTGCCCTGGATGTCGCTCCATCGCTGTCGCCGAGTCCCCGATGCTCCGGACGTCTTCTTTCCCGGGATCCACACTCTCCGTCGCCGTCATCACGTCGCTACGCACGCCGCTCCTATTGGATGACGGGACGGCGTGCGCGACGACGTGATGACGACGAAGGAGAGCGCCGGCCATGCAGGGGATCTCAGCACGGAGCAGACACCGAGGAGGCAGGTAAAGTCCCTCCCGGTGTCCTGTAAGCTGTTTGGGACGCCGCGATTTCACCGCGGCGGTCCCGAACAGCCCCACTGAGCAGCCGGGTTAGTGGTCACTTTCCCTTCAGACGCGGCGGTCAGCTTTGATCGCCGCGTCTGAAGGGTTAATACAGGGCATCACCGAGATCGGTGATGTCCTGTATTAGCCGCGGGTCCCGGCCGCAAAGACCGCCACGATAGGTGTGTATTCGCCTTATAAGACGCACCAACTTCCCCCCCCCCCCCCCAGTTTTGGGGAAGAAAAAGTGCGTCTTATACGGCGAAAAATACGGTAATCTAATATTATGACCAATCTCAATGAAATGCATTTGGAATGGGTAAAACATTTTTACTGATCCTGATGGTAGATTTCTCGCTCTGTATTTTTTCCTTTTCTTTATGCCGTAATAGGCATATTAGGTGATCTTCATATTAGATCCCTATTTTGTCTTAGAATGTTGGTAATTTGTTCTACTATTAACTAAAAAAGTTGACACAAAAAGGAGTCTCGCGTGTAATATCCTGCAACCTCCTGTGTTTTTTTAAATAAATGTCGGGGGATGTCCTCTCTGATCAAATTTAGTGCACGCTTCTTCTATCTTTCCAATACGTTTCACCCTTAGCATCTGACTCCAGGCTAGAGATTCTTCAATGGGCCTTGGGAGATATCTAACAAAGGAAAGAAGATTATTGCGATCCATCTCCTTAAGGAAAAGGTTAGTCTTCAACCTAGTTCACTGCGGACAAGCCATGCTATCTGGGAACTGTAAAGCATTGTCTGACATAACCATAATACATTGTAATTCAGTATATATCCCGATTACATAAAAAAGTATGTAATCGTTCAGGGATTCCCGTCCAGATAACAAATGTGTCGTCTATATACCGACACCATGTCTGTACATATTGGTACGATGCAGAGGTATAGATAGAAGAAGACTTTGGTTCAGCCATGGAAATGTTGGCGTACATGGGTGCCACATTGGACCCCATGGCTGTTCCTCTGTTCTGAAAAAATATTCTGTCTGAGGACTCCCAACAAGTCCAGAATAAAGGAATAGGCTTCCATTGACAGTTCAGATAGCAGACAATTTTCAACTGCTTTAATTTCATTATTGTGATCTATGGATGTATATCGATTAACTAGATCAAATGATAACATAAGCTCTGTAAGTAAATAAAAATAAGGTTTATTGATGATACAGAGAAACATGAGAGGGTTATGACAATTTATGATAAGGTAGAGTCTATTTTTGCAGACATATATATATTGTAAGATTATTGCTTTGTGCTCTATTATATTTAGTGACATGCTTATTATCTGTATGCACAAAAGACGGTATGGAGCCCCTTTTCAACCAATGTGTAGTAGTGGGAAGTAGGGCTGTACGATATATCGCAAAAGCAATCGAATCACGATTTTTGCTTTTTGTGATATAGCGATACGGCCCCACGGGAAAACATACGATTATCTGCTTGTGGCGGGGCCGGCCAGAGCAGGTAAAAACAGATGTAAATACCCGTACCTGCGTGTTATATGCGCTCCGGCAAGGCCTCTGCTTCCCCGGCATCCCCACACTCTGTCGCTGCCATCACATCGCTATGCACACCGCTCCTATTGCATGACGGGACGGCATGTGCAGCGACGTGATGGAGAGCGCCGACGATGCAGGGGATCCCGAAGAGGACGCGCCGGAGCCCTGAGGACAGGTAAGTGATCGTCAGCGGACCACACGGGGCACCGAAAACGGCTATCCGGTGGCAGCTGAAGCAGTCTGCGCTGTCGGATAGCCGTTTATGCGATGGCCCCGACATACAAAAGCATTGTATGTTGTTGCTGCCTCTGAGAGGCCATCGTATGTTGTTGCTGCCTCTGAGAGGCCATCATATCTTGAAATGATCGTAGGTCGGGGGGGTCACTGTATATACATATATACGGGCAGCACGGTGGCTCAGTGGTTAGCACTGTTTCCTTACAGCGCCGGGGTCCTGGGTTCACCAAGGATAACATCTGCAAAGAGTTTGTATGTTCTCCCCATGTTCACGTGGGTTTCCTCCCGGTACTCCAGTTTCTTCCCACGCTTATAAACACACTGATAGGTTTACATTGTGAGCCCCAATGAGGAAAGAACCAATTAGAGTGTACAGCGCAGCAGAATCTGTGTGCGCTATATAGATAAAGAATTATTATTATGCATTTGTAACTATGATGCTATACTCATTAACAAAATTTTGCACTTTATGGGTGGAATCTCCACGCGGAATTCTGATCAGGAATTTAGCAGCAGAAAACTCCCATCGTGAAAATTCACACACTGAAAGACTGAACATTTTATTTTTGCATGTTTGTTAACTTTGTGTAATGTTAATAAAAGTTATCTGATTTAAAAAAAATAAGAGTGCTTCTGTTAAAAGCTCAGCTGTTTGTTATCCCTCCTAAAGCTTGACACTAAAGATTCAGACAGTCAAAAATGCTGATTTGGACCAACCATTTTTTTTGGCACCTTTTTGTAAACCTCGCAAAAACGAAAACCCTTCTTAAAATATTACTTTATTGGTACGCATTAAAAACAATAATCCCCAAAGACAGTACACTAATAATGATAGAACGGACACCACACTGACTATGGCAACAGAGAAAATGGAGTTTAGCTCACTAGCAAGCAGAGACATAGTCCAGCAGTCCAAAGTCTGTACTAGGAGAATCAGGATAGTACCAGGGGTCAGGCAAGAGACAGCGTCAAAAAATCTGGCAGAGGTCAGGAAATACGGGATACAGCAGAACAGCACAATCAACAGAACCTTCGCAACGGATAACCACTTTGTAGCTCATGCGAGAAGATGAGGGCAGAGCGCCCTTAAATAGGAGATAGCAGTCAGGGATTGGAGAGGAAATAAAGTCAGGGGCACGCACGAACTCTTAAAGAGACTAGCCTCGTGTGGCCCCTGTTAGATGCACCGGACACTGTCACTGGGTGAGACAGTGAGGAGGGAACAGTCCGGAGCCTGCAGCGAGGAGGTGGAGCCGTACGTGCTGTTTGGCCAAGGTAGGCAGCGGAATGTGGTACATGCTTACAGTAATCAAGACTTTCTTACCTACCAAATTTCTACCTGAGACAAAACATAAGGGCTTGTAAAGCTCACATTATGTTCATACAACCAGCCAAGTGAAACAGTTTTATACTATGCCATTGTCGTGACCGACTGGGGGGGGACAGGGAGAGTGAGCCCTAAGTTGTCCCTATATACACTCTCCCTGCCTACTTGCCAATCCGCCCTAAACGGCGTAACGACAACCACGGTGGTGGTCCCTACCTGACCTGAAGTGCAGAGGGCATAAAAACAAATAATGAACAAAGCCAGAATATAAGTACAACAAACGGTAGAATATAGTGTGCCAACAAACCAGAATCCAGATAAACGGCAAATATGAATAAATTAACTAGACAAGGTATAGGATGAGTAAACAGCAGAAACCAGGAAATGCCGGGGATGAACAGAAGAACTAAATGTTAAACTCTAAACTGATCATGAACATAGAACACTGGACAGAGAACAATAACATAAACGGATTAAGTTCAGAGGACACAGATCAGTGAGTAAGCACAGAGGACACTAACTACAATAATACCCATAGAAATGTGCCCCTAAAACACATTATCTCCTGTGCACTCATACACTGCTCTCTACTGGCTGGACTGTGCATTACAGCAGCAAATCTGCAGCCACGTCGCGGAGATCAGTACTGGAGATTTTCACCAGATAAATGTCATCCATAATTGACCTGCTCCATCCATCGCACTTTACACCACCTATTATTTGGGATTATTTGTGCCAGAACTTTGCATTAAAATGTTTTGCAATTTTGACTCATTTAGGCCACAGCCCATTCTGGTAATGCCTCCCCTGTTCCATTGAAGTCTACAATAAAATGGTACTACGGGATATAACTTTTTTAGTTTTTTTAGTCTGCCCAGAATGTCGATGTACTGAAGAAAACTGTTCCCTGAAGAGAAATGTTCCCAAACAGCTGATGAGAAATGCTGAGTCAGCAAAGCCACTGTGATTGGCTGAGGCGCACACACCCGCCACATACTATTGGTTGTTGGGGGAGTACACCAGTGTGAAAACGTTTAGTGCAAGGCCACAGAAAACTGCGGGACGCATGCGCAGTTGCCTCTCAGTCTCCAAGGTTGCTGATTGGCTGGGTCGCACACACACCCTCTCGGCCCAGCTTACCTTACTGGGAGGTTTACAGCGGCGGAGAGAGAGCATACAAGGGAGGAAGGGTAGTTTTAGAGCGCACCTTACTACAGCGCATCTTCAGGGAAGTTTACAGAGCGTAGTTTAGCAGGGACGTTTAACACTTTATAGGCAGCAGCGGGAGCGAGGTTTAGAAGAATAGCAAGGACTAAGGCAGAGTTTCCCAACCAGGGTGCCCCCAGTTGTTGCAAAACTACAACTTCCAGCATGCCCGGACAGCCTTTGGCTGTCCGGGCATGCTGGAAGTTGTAGTTTTGCAACAGCTGGAGGCACCCTGGTTGGAAAACACTGGACTAAGGAGACAGCCCTGCCCCCACTAGGACTACTACAACTCTCATTCTCCTTCTGCTACCACAACTTCTATTCTACTGCTGCTAATACTACTAATACTCCTACTCTACTACCGCTACTCTACTACTACTTGTACTACTAGTAATATTATTTTATTCCTACTCCCATTTTACTACTACTACTACTACTACAACTCCTTTTTTACTACTACTACTGTTCCTATTCGTTGCTTGTGGCAGAGACAAATGGGCTCCGCTATGTTAACGTAGCACAGGCATAAATGTAGCAGAGGCCAGTGCACCCTGCTGGGATAATGTAGCAGAGGCGATTGAACCCTACTATGGTAATGTAGCAGAGGCAAGTGCCCTGCTATGTAAATGTAGCAGAGGATAGAGTTAACTAGCGCTGCTCAACAGTGCTAATTAATAAATAAGGGGGTATTAGGCCAGCTTTTGACTGTCTGGGAATGCTGGGGGTTGTAGTTTAGCAACATATGTTAGGGAAGCAGTGCTTCATGCACCTTATTGGTGCTCTTCCTCAGGGGGAAACTAAAATTTACTAACTGATTTATGTGGAATTCTTTTCTTCTTGTTTTAGATACATGAATGCATTTTTTTAATGGTTAACAACAAGGGCTTGAGTGATGTCCCAGTATGGGATATAGTCCTGTACAGTACTTAGACCCTATCAGGTTGAGTCCCTCTATGTCCTAGGGGCTCTCCTGGAGTGTCTCCCCCATAGTGATATATATAATGTATAGTGTTATGTGGGTTATGTATAAAGGACCTTTAAGGACCTTTGAATTAGTCACATGATAATGTGTTCACATGATGTGTTTGTTACCAAGAGAGCACCAGCTAACCAGGTGACCTGCAGCTTGACCTATGGGCTTCTGGCTCAGCCCCCCTTTATAAGAAGGGGCAGTCATTACAATCCCTTTCTTCTACCACACTTTCTGCTGAGATACAGTAAAGACCAGACGTCTCAGAGCCAGTGTCCAGCATATCTGGAGGCCTCAAGCCTAACCTACAGCCACGAGTCAGTAAGTCAAGTCATGTCTGTCTGCTGTCACTACCTACAGTCAAGTCCGTAGTCAAGTCTATTATAGTCAGTGTGGCTGTCCTAAAGTCTGTCAAAGTCACTACAAGTCCCAGCAAGCTGTGAGGTCCCCTGTGTTACTGGTCACCTCTCTGGGATCCTGGCCGAGCTATAAAGACTATTACCATCTGTCTACCTCAGTAAAAGCTACCGTTAACGCTAACCTGGTCTTGGACTATTATTGCCCTTCCTAACCTTGAGATAGCGGTATTACCGTTCAAGTGGTTACCTGGAAAAACCATGCCCTGGCGTCACGAACATTTAGGGGTTAAAACTCCTTGCCCCGGGGCTACAATATCTGCCCCACACACCTCACCTTCACACCCCGAGACACCACACTTGGGGAGGGAGTGTTTTTTTTAAGTAAAAATGCTTTAACCTGTGTTTTATTTTTTTTATTACTTTTCAGGCTTAGTAGTGGAAGCTGTCTCATAAACTGTGTCCATTACTAAGCCGGGACCCCAAAACAGCTAGTGCTAACCCCCAATTATTACCTTGGTACCCACCACCACAGGGGTGCCAGGAAGAGCCCATAATAACAGGCCCAGAGCATCAAAAATGGAGCTCCTGGCCCTAGGGGGTAACAGGCTGGTGTTATTTAGGCTGGGAAGGGCCAGTAACAATGGTCCTCGCCCACCCTGGTAGCGTCAGGATGTTGCTGCTTGGTTGTTATTTGACTGATATTGGAAATAGGGGGAACCACACATGTTTTTTATTTGATTTATTTTATTTATCTGCAGCGATGTCTTGACTTGGCTGGTGATAGGCTAGCATCAGTCTGATGTATTGAGTCCCGGCACCAGGAAGAAGACCAGGGCTCAATAAATAACAATGCAGCTCAGTGTATAAATAGCCAAGGCAGGACATCACTGCAGCCAGAGATAAGTTGATCACCAATGCAGGAAGAGGATGCCAGAGGCACTGAGGGTGAAATAAAAGGAAAAAAGTTATATCCTAGGATTACCCCTTTTACTCTTTCCCATTATGTAAAGCTTGGTCCGAACGTCCATTACACATATAGATCATCCCCACACACCCGATCCTTGTTTCACTGACAGCCGGGCACGTGTTTGTATATATCTCTCCTCCACTGTCTTCCATTATACTTATGTCCTTTTATATGGAACCAATGTCCTTTTATATGGAACCGGTACCTGGTTTCCCCCAGACATGATGCTGCCCCCACCATGATCACTGTAGGGATGGTATTGGGCAGGTGATGGGCAGTGCCTGGTTTCCCCCAGACATGATGCTGCCCCCACCATGATCACTGTAGGGATAGTATTGGGCAGGTGATGGGCAGTACCTGGTTTCCTCCAGACATGATGCTGCCCCCACCATGATCACTGTAGAGATGGTATTGGGCAGGTGATGCGCAGTGCCTGGTTTCCTCCAGACATGATGCTGCCCCCACCATGATCACTGTAGGGATGGTATTGGGCAGGTGATGGGCAGTGCCTGGTTTCCCCCAGACATGATGCTGCCCCCACCATGATCACTGTAGGGATGGTATTGGGCAGGTGATGGGCAGTACATGGTTTCCTCCAGACATGATGCTGCCCCCTCCATGATCACTGTAGGGATGGTATTGGGCAGGTGATGGGCAGTACCTGGTTTCCTCCAGACATGACGTTCAGTATTAAGGATAAAAACTTCCATCTTGGTTCCATCAGACCAGAGAATCTTGTCCCTCACAGTCTGATCCTTTAGATCCTCTCTGTAATCTCCAGACGTCTTCCATGTTATTACTGAGGAGGCTTCTTTCTGTCCAGATTGTGGAGGCCTCAGTGATGGTTCTGAACCTTCTGGAAGTTTCTTCCATCTGCACTCAGTCTCCTCTCTTACTAAGGTTCTTCTCCCCCGATTACTTAGTTTTGTGGGGCAGCAGCTCTAGGGAGTATCCTGGTTGTTCCAAACTTCTGTAAGAATTATACAGGCTACTGTTTTCTTGGAAACTTTCAGTGTGGCAGACATTTTTTCCCCCCTTCCCTAGATTTGTGCCTCCACACAATGCTGTCTCTGAGCTCTACAGGCAGTTATTTCCCTTGGTTCTAGAAGGTTATAGAGCAATATTAGTACATTATTAGACTGGCAGGATAACCCCTAATATGAACATTTTGTACTTTTTGTCATATCAGAACCAGACAAATTCTCTCCTGGACTGTGATCAGGAAGAGGAGAGTAGAAAATGGGGATACTAGACGAGCGCTACTGCTAGAATAAAAAGGATCCGGAACGCCAATAAAGCACAGGACAGTTTATTGTGGTTTAGAACAAACGGACAACGCGTTTCGGCATCAGCATGTGCCTTCTTCAGGTCCATAAAATAAATGATTTCGGCGTCCTGAGGCCTATGGTGTGCTGTGGTGAAGTAATTTACTAATCTGTTTAACTTTCTGGCACCAGTTTTCCACCGGCGTATCCCTTTAAGGTATCATATTTCTGTATCCCCCCCCCCCCCCCTCCTATGGCCACAGCATAAGCACAAAAAAATACCAAACTCCAAAATTGATGATGTGATGGACAATGTTCTGCTGGAGACCTTGTGTCCTGGCATCATGTGGGTGTTACTCTGACACGCACCACCTACCTACCCCTTGTACAGACCAAGTCTCCCCTTTAGAGCAGCGGGGCCCCCTAAGGGCAGTGACCTTTACCAGCAGGATAATGGCCCCCGGGGCCACACTTCAGACATGACATCAGGAATGGTCTAAGTAACATTCAACATGTTGACTTATTTGTCATGTATCGTCATATATTATAACAGAGCAGGGGCTGCATGTGGCCCCATTGACAATGACAGATAATAAATATGGAGGATTACCCCCTACAGACAAACCATATTTTAACATGGTGGTTCAGTGTTTAATCGGAAAGGTGAAGAAAGCAAATATTCACCTCATCTATATCTTCATAGTGTTATCGTTATCCGCCACAATACACCATTTCTCCCACCTTACACCAGCCTGATCTTCATCTCAGAGACTTTGTAGGAATAATTGTACCCTCTGCCAAGCTTCCAGTTGATGCCGATGGCTGTGGTGTTGTGAGGGCCCAGATAGTATTGTCCATTCAGGTTTGCGTTATGGCAGTCCACGTACCACCACCCTCCTTTGCATATCTGAGCGCAGCTGCCACCGTGCTTATCGTTGTCTTGGTCTTTGGTGGAGAACAATGCGTTCTTATGAAAGCTGAAGGAGTCGCCTGGAAAAGAGAAATAGTGCAAATGGTGTCACCATGAGTGGGGCTCCTGAGTACTTATACCTGTGGTCAAATGTGACCTGAGCTCAGCTACTTCTCAGCGCTGATCACTGTTAGGGATTAGGATTAGGGTTAGGATTAGGGGTAAGAATTAGGGATAAGATTAGGGTTAGGGGTTAAGATTAGGATTAAGGGTTAGAATTAGGATAAAGTGTTAGGATTAGGGTTTAGGGGTTAGGATCAGGAGTTAGGATTAGGGTTAGGATTAGGGGTAAGAATTAGGGTTAAGATTAGGGTTAGGGGTTAGGGTTAGGGGTCAGGGTTAGGATTAGGGGTTAGAATTAGGATAAAGTGTTAGGATTAGGGATAGGGGTAAAGCAGAAAAGGGTGTCCCTGTGCTACCAGCGCCATCTATAGGCAAGGTAGGCACTGGCCTAGAGCGCCCTATTGATGGGGGCGCCACACTGTCCACCGCAAGTAAGTTACTGTACACTGTTTCCAGAGTACTGCAGCGTTCAGGTCCTGTCAGCACATCTCCTTCCCCCCATCCTCTTCTGGAATTGAATATATCCACAATTCAGACAACCTTCTAAGACTGGGCTGGCCTGGTATTGAATTCCCCCTTGATAACATCCAATATGGCCGCCATTACAGCTTCTACGGAGGGGTTGTCACCCAACTTTTAAGGCAAATCCTCCATGTTGTGCGGTGTAGACTCTCCTCACTCCCTAAAGCCTTGTAATGGCGGCCATGTTGGTTGTCCTCCAGCTGTCTTAGAGACGGACGATGTAGAATCACTCACCCATATTACCTCCAGTATATTTCCCCAGTATCAGTTTATACTTTTCTGATTCTCCAAGGATTTTGAAGGATAAATATTTTGCAAAATATTTTGCCGTCCCAAAGTCGTGCAGGTCTATTCGCAGCTCCCAAGTGCCTGAGGAGAGGAGGAGATAGGTTCTAAATATTTGCACATTGTTATCAGGGCAGGGCATGCACTGCTATAGGAACGAGGGAGGGCTAAAATAAAAATAATAATAAAAAAAATTCAAAGTAACCTTTGGATGTTAACTGGTGGAGATTGTCGTTTCCCAGCCAAAATTCTGTCATCCGGCTGCCGAATCCATTCTTGTAGGTTTTCCAATCTTGGCTGAAATCCACCGAACCATCCCAACGCCTCTGGAAAACCTACAGATGGGAGAAGTGATCTGTGCATTATTTGCCACCAGGAGCCTATCCTCACCATATGCATAATCTCTGCTTCATTGTCCTGACTAGTCCTGCTCAGACAGCTGAAGACTTGTAACAGTGTATCAGTCTGGACAATCCTCCGCGAGCTAAACACAGCAGCAGCCACACTCTCTCTCTCTTGTCCTGTACCCAGTTACTATGTGCCCATATATTACTCTTTGCCACATTATGAACCCCCCTTTAGGCAGTAGTAGCAGAAGGAGCCCCTTTTAGGTAGTAGTAGCAGCAGCCCCTTTAGGAAGTACCAGTAGTGGTCCCCTTTAGGTAGTAGTAGTAGCAAGCAACAGACCCCTTTAGGTAGTAGTAGTTGCATCCCCTTTAGGCAGTAGTAGCAGCAGCAGCCCCTTTTAGGCAATAATAGCAGCAGGAGCCCCTTTTAGGTAGTAGTAGTAGCAGCAGCACTTTTTAGCTATTATAGCAGAAGCCCCTTTAGATAGTTGTATCAGCAGCATCCCCCTTTAGGTAGTACCAGTAGCAGTCCCCTTTAGGTAGTACTACCAGCATCCCCCTTTAGGTATTAGAAGCAGCAGCCTCTTTCTTAGCTAGTAGTAGCAGCTACCCCCTTTAGGTAGTACCAGTAGTGGCCCCCTTTAGGTAGCAGTAGCACCCTGTAGGTAGTAGTAGCAGCAGCTCCCCTTTAGGTATTAGTAGCAGCAGCTCCCCTTTAGGTATTAGTAACAGCAGCCCCCTTTAGGTAGTAGTAGCAGCAGCCCCTCTTTAGGTAGAAGTAGCAGCAGCAGCCCCCTTAAGGTAGTAGTAGCAGCAACCCCCTTTAGGTGGTAGCAATAGCACGTCATCCCACGTCACCCACAGCGTGGCCTCTCTTCTGTTTTCCCCTCTGGTCTGTGCTCCGGCGCATGATGACATCACCCATGCGCCAGAGCACAGAGGAAGGACGCTCTGCCTCTTGTGGCTGCCTGCATAATACTCTTGAAAAAGATGTGCAGTTTCGTGCAACAGCCAGTGTGCTCCCCACATCAGCTCCGTAAACACTAGCAGAGACGCTTATCGAAAGGCGCACAAAAGCAAAAGTCCACATGTTAAAAAAAGACACCCCCCCCCCCATAATCCTCACCCTAGATAAAGCTACAACTTTGTTAACACACTGTAACAAACACCACAAAGTCATGATGAGTTTTTCTCCCTCTACATGTAAACAAGTTGTAGCAACAGATGGAAAGCCGAGATCTTGAAAACAAATTAAAACACAAACTGTTTAATACTATATAAAACTATATAAAACCATATAAAATAAAAATGTTGGTATCCGATAACTTACAATCCAGCCTCCTTCATCGGTGTGCATATCACACAGCACCTTCAGGGGGGAGCTGCCATCTGGGTATATGGTGTACCAGTCACTGAGCACTTCACCCTGATCTCGTATCTCTTTGCAGTTCCGGGCGGCTGAAAAAATATATAATTGTGAGTAGAGTTCCCCTATAAATGTTGTCACAGAGTCACCCAGGCTTTATAGCTATGCACAGCCCCTGCTTTCTTCTCCCTTTACTCCTCCACTATCATCCAATACAGACGGAGGACGGGAAGGAAACTTACAATACAGATGGAGGACACTGTATGGAAACACACACACTAACATAAATAATAACTAAACATACAAACACAATAAGTCACAGTCCACAAGCAGAGTCAGTACTAAGAGATAACAGATAAGCCAAACTGCAGAAACAGGAGAGGAGTCAGAGAGCGGAGCCAATGGGTAAAATATGCCAGAAATACGAGATACAATACAAACACTAGCTAGGAGTATGAGCTCTTTCGCAGGCAAAGCCTGGATGAATACTAAGGGTTTGAATAGGGAGCTAAGCAGGTGAAAAGCCAAAGAGGTCAGTTGACCATTCAGAGAACAGGGCGTTTTCACAGAGACCAGAATAACAAAAGACCTCAGTGCAGATTAACCCTTCGGGTTTTTACAGCCACAGGTTGAAAAACTCTGTTCTAGCTCATCATTTTAGGTGTAATGTTGTGAAGTTTTTAAAAAAAACACCATAGTGCCTTATCTTAAGATAGATCTTTTTCTTCACTCACCATAAATTACGCTCTCCGTAGCTGCTTCTCCCTTTTCACCTATATTGGAAAAAATGCAAAGATTTTTAGGATTTTTAAAGGGGTACTCCGGGGAACTAAACCCATAGCCCATCCTTTCCCTCTCACCAATTTATTTATTTGTCTAAATATCATTCATTAGCTATATAGAGCAGTTCACCTTTTTTAGCTGTCAATTTCATGCAGGGATTGAGAGAAAGACGTCATAATATGATCCTGCTTGTCTTGGTGCAAACCCCTCACTGAGACTAGCCCCACCCTCCTGGAAGACAAACACCACATGATTTTTGTCTTCAAACCCACACCTCCCCTCCCCCTCTCCCTATGTGAGGATCTAGCCAGCAGAGAAGTCTCCTCAGCACATAAAGCTGCTCTTTTCCTGCTGTAGATCTAATCACTGACTGCTGCCTTTCAGAGCATAGCATGATTTATTGCTGGAGGGGGGGGGAGGATAGTTTGAAAGAAAAGACATGTACAGTGTGTTTACAACAACACAGCATGCACACAGTAGAGCAATTGGCTGGCAGGCATTACACAGAGTCGCACTGACTGCTGGGAGTTGTACCTTAAAAATAAATGGAGAAAAAACGAGGGACTGCACCTCGTGTAATATCTAAGACACCAGATGGAGATATGAAGCGAACAACATCAGCCTTTGCGGATGGCCGCTCACCTTGTAGTGGATAATCAGCGCTTATCACCCCTAAATTGGGGTTTCAAATAAGAACTGCAAAGCCCAACAGGTCACAGGAGCAGGAAATCCTGTCCTGTCTGAAGAATCATTAGACACGGCAAAAAACCCATACATCAGGCACTGTTCAGTGTTCCAGCAGGAATGAAGTATGTCCATAGCGAAATATCATAAAAGTACCATCAGGCACTATGTTTATTCAAATCAGAAACCAATTACGCATTTTGGAGGTACAGTCCTCCTTCCTCAGATTGGCAATCTGAGGAAGGAGGACTGTACCTCCAAAATGCGTCATTGTTTCTGATTTGAATAAACATAGTGCCTGATGGTACTTTTATGATATTTCGCTATGGATATACTTCATTCCTGCTGGAACACTGAACAGTGCCTGATGTATGGATCTTTTTGCCGTGTCTATTGATGCTGGGAATTGTAGTCTGGGCTGCAAGCAATGAAAAAGAATATTCAGGAGACAACAGGGGCCACAGAAGCTGCCAAAATCCCATGGATAATACATGTGCTGCCTATAGAAACAATGCTGGTCAGATTTGGTTTGGTCTGATCCTGAATACTGGGACTGGTTTATAGATATGGAAACAGTAAGGAGAGACCTTAGATCTTCATACCCTTTGGACCTGTTGGTCCTATTTTCCCGGGGGCTCCCAAAGGACCACGTTCTCCTAGAAAACCAAAAAACAGGAATCATTTAAAGGGATGGCCTTGTACAGAAACACTTGGAAACACTGACACATATTCATGGATGGAGTCTCTGAATAAATCCCAAATCACCTTTTCCTCCAGCTTCTCCCTTCTGTCCAGGAGATCCGGGTGTTCCAGGACACCCTCTGAGGATGGACAACCTGTCAGAGTCTCCCAGTCCAACAATCTTCACTTCTGTTTGGAAGGTTTAAGAAAAAAAAAGACATTTGGCTATAATAGTCATTTACAAAAAGTGTCCACCCCAGTAGAGAAATAAGGGGTGCAGGGCAACTCGGGCCCTATGGCATAAATGCATCACGGGTTGGAGGAGCCTGGGGTAAGGCAAGATTTTGTGGCCCCCAATCTCATGGACTGCTATCACTCCCTGAGTCCCTACCACGGTAGAAGGGACACTCAGAATATTATTGGTTTACAGGTTAGGGGACACAACACTTGTTCCACCACCCCAGTATTGAACCCCTTACCTCACTCTGCAGTTTCCCACCTTTTCCCGTATTCCCTGCTGTTCCTAATTTCATACAGTCCCATATCCATAGCTCTACAGCCTCGCTCTCTAAGTCAACCTCCTGGCCCTTCCTCACCTACTGCCCTTCTCTATCTAGTCCCTTCATTATCCTCCTCAGAAATCTGTCCCCTTATAGTCCGCCCTTCTCCAAACCACTGATATACCCTGATGCCTCACCACATATCACCACTATACATGGTCCTTTCACTTATCTCTACTCTGCCCTTCTCCAAGTCACCTTATATTCTATTATTCCTCATGCCACTCCTATACCCTGCCCTTTACCCTGCCACTCCTATACCCTGCCCTTCTCCAAGTCACCTTATATCTTACTATTCCTCAAGTCACCGATACAAACTGCCCTTCCTCAAGTCACCCCTATACCCCCAATACCCTGCCCTTCTTCAAGTCACCTTATATCCTATTATTACTCATGTCACTCCTATACTCTGCCATTTACCATGCCATCCCCACACCCTGCCCTTTACCATGCCATCCCTATACCCTGCCCTTTACTATGCCACCCCTATACCCTGCCCTTTACCATGCCATCCCTATACCCTGCCCTTTACCATGCCACCCCTATGCCCTGCCCTTTACCATGACATCCCTATACCCTGCCCTTTACCATGCCATCCCCATACCCTGCCCTATACCATGCCATCCCTATACCCTGCCCTTTACCATGCCATCCCTATACCCTGCCCTTTACCATGACATCCCTATACTCTGCCCTTTACCATGCCATCCCTATACCATGCCATTTACCATGCCATCGCTATACCCTGCCCTTTACCATGACATCCCTATACCCTGCCCTTTACCATGTCATGCCTACTGTATACCCTGTCCTTTACCACAGTGTTTCCCAACCCAGTCCTCAAGGCACACCAACAGTCCAGGATTTAAATTTTTCCCTGTTCTATTCCAATGGAGTAACTGAAAAAACCCGGAATGTTGGTGTGCCTTGAGGACTGGGTTGGGAAACACTGCTTTACCATGCCATCCCTATACCCTGCCCTTTACCATGCCACCCCTATACCCTGCCCTTTACCATGCCACCCCTATACCCTGCCCTTTACCATGCCATCCCTATACCCTGCCCTTTACCATGCCATCCCTATACCCAGTCCTTTACCATGCCATCCCTATACCCTGCCCTTTACCATGCCATCCCTATACCCTGCCCTTTACCATGCCATCCCTATACCCTGCCCTTTACCATGCCATCCCTATACCCTGTCCTTTACCATGCCATCCCTATACCCTGCCCTTTACCATGCCATCCCTATACCCTGCCCTTTACCATGCCATCCCTATACCCTGCCCTTTACCATGCCATCCCTATACCCTGCCCTTTACCATGCCATCCCTATACCCTGTCCTTTACCATGCCATCCCTATACCCTGCCCTTTACCATGCCACCCCTATACCCTGCCCTTTACCATGCCATCCCTATACCCTGCCCTTTACCATGCCATCCCTATACCCTGCCCTTTACCATGCAATGCCTACTGTATACCCTGTCCTTTTCCAAGATAACTTATATTCTACCTTTCCCCAAGTCATTCATTTACCCCGTCCTTTCCCATGTCCCTCCTATACCCTGCCTTTCCCCCAAAATCACCTTATATCCTACCTTTCCTCAAGCCATCCCTATAGCCTGCCCTTCCCCATATCACCTTATATCTAACTATTTCCCAAGTGACCCCTATACCCTTCCTTCCCTGGTGTCCACTACTCACCAGCCCATGTGCGGCTTATCCGCCACCGGCAACATCTTGGGCCAAGACTACAAATGTAATGGTCACCAACAGGATTGGCTGAATGTTACTCTGCACATTCTCCCAGGACTCCTATCACTGGATCCCAGCTCCCGTACAGTACTGAGCGGTAACACTCCCCAGGCCAAGTCAGGGGGTACAGATATTGCGCCCCTAAGAATTTTGCACCTGGGGGGTCTACGTCTATCTACACCATTGTATTAGGGGCCCAGTCAGCAGCTGATTGACCTACCTGGACACGAGTCTTCAGCTTTACTGGGAACCACCATAGAGATCCAGAGAGGGGTAAACCAGCAAATCTTCATAGTGAGTGATGGCGCTGCGGAATCTGTAGGCGCTATAGAAATAAATAAATAATTATTATGTAGTAAAGTGTCCGTTCTCCTTGTCCAGACCTGATGCGCACCTATTGCCTATTTATGACATTTGTTGTGGTAACTGGTCCGGCTCCCGATTATATAACGGTTGCCGCCCCAGTGTCCATTGTTCTCTATTATATGTTCTATTCCCAATCAGAAATAACTTCCTCACGTTCCATGGAATTGAAACAATGAAGTCAGGAAGTTTATTATTAAAGGGGTACTCCGGTGGAAAACGTATTATTTTTTTTTTTTTAAATCAACTGGTGCCAGAAAGTTAAACAGATTTGTAAATTACTTCTATAAAAAAAATCTTAATCTTTCCAGTACTTCTTAGCTGCTGAATACTACAGAGGAAATGATTTTCTTTTTGCAGCGCAGAGCTCTCTGCCGACATCATGACCACAGTGCTCTCTGCTGACATCTCTGTCTATTTTAGGAACTGTCCAGAGCAGGAGAAAATCCCCCATAGCAAACATATGCTGCTTTGGATAGTTCCTAAAATGGACAGAGATGTCAACAGAGAGCACTGTGCTCGAGATGTCAGCAGAGAGCTCTGTGTTCCGAAAAGAAAATAATTTCCTCTGTAGTGTACAGACCCTAAAAAGTACTGGAAGGATTAAGATTTTTTAATAAAAGTAATGACTCGTTTGACTCCGGTCGGCTCATTGAAATGAATGGGGTTTGGGCTGGATCCAGCTGGGATACAGGAGCGGCCGGTTTTCGCCCCTCCCAACCGGATCCAGCAACTGTACACTACAAACGTAGTGTGGACCCACCCTAACAGACCAGGAACAACGCGCATTTGCTGTGGCAAAACCACACTAGGCTCAGGCACAAGTGAGCAGGCAAAGCAGCCTTAGATAGGTAGTGCCAGGGAGGCAGAGATGGAGGAGACATTTGGAGTGAGCATGCTGGCTCTTTAAACTACAACAAGGGCACATGCGCACTCTAGAGGCCAGACCAGGAACAGCAGCCACAAGAGGAGGATGCGAGAAAGAAGCCCAGGCCAGGCCGTGTGAAGCGGCGAGACCCAACAAAATTAGCTTCCTCATTCTTTTTTTTTCCTTTTGTCTTTTTTATGTTGTCCTCCATCGTTTTACTTCTCTTTCTGGAACTGAAGAGTGAGCTTCTTGGTTCTTAGGACCTTAAAAGTGGTCCTCTGCTCTGACCAATCCCTATCTATTAGAAGGAATGCATTAACAATAAGCTGATCACAAAGTATCCTCCCTACTGAGACCCCCCCCCCCCCCCCCCAGCAATCATCTGTGATCAACCTGGTAAGCGTTCAGCTTCCCTGCAGCGCCCCCACAGGGGAAAGTAGGCATTACACAGTACTCAGGGCAGGACACAAAATTCTATGGGGGGGAATAAGACCATAATACAAAAGTTAACAGACGACCATATTACAGCGGAGCGGCCTCAGTCCTATAGAGAACATGTATAATGCGTTCAGCGTGCACCATATGGGGAAGTTTCGTGGTCCAGTAAGGGCCGGGCAGGAAGTGGTTACAGAGGTTTGCAGAAGGCTTCATGTCTGCAGTGTTATAGATATTGAACCCTACAAACCTGTACCATATTCATACACCAGTGTTTCCCAACCAGTGTGCCTCCAGCTGTTGCAAAACTACAACTCCCAGCATGCCCGGACAGCCGTCTGCAGAAGTGTGAATGGGAGCGGATCGCCAGCGCGTATTACACTGCGGATCCGCCGCTGAAGGACCGCTGTATGCTGCCTTTACATGTGCCTGCTCGGAGCGGCTACGAGCAGACACACTGAGATGTGCGAGTTGCCGTGCGCATGCGTGGTGTACTCGCACACATTGCGGCCGCTCCCCCTGCTCTGAGCTAGGCCGAGAGCTGCCGCGATGTGCGAGTACACTGCGCATGCGCACAGCAACTCGCACATCTCAATGTGTCTGCTCGTAGCAGCAGATTGCCGCTCCGAGCAGGCACATGTAAAGGCAGCAAACAGCGGCGGATCCGCAGCCTAATATGCGCTAGGGATCCGCTCGTGTGAACGTACCCTAAGAGTCTATTCACACGGCAGATTTCCACTTATCCGCCCCAATTCTGCTTTTGCTTGTGAGGATTTTGTGCTGAATTGGTGCGGAATCCAAGCAGAAATTCTGCAGAAATGTGAATGGGAGTGTGGACTCTGCCATGTGAATAGACCCTTAGGCTGCGCTTGTTGGGATTTTTCAAAACTGATGGGGACATGCCCTCTTTTTTTTTTTGCAACCACACCCCCTTTTTGGTGGTCAGACCCCTTTTCAGTTTTTCTGTGTAAAATGGAGAGTTGGTTTGGGTTTCTGGGGCAAAAATCTGGCGCACAAAACATGAGAGACAATTAAAAAAAAAAAAAGTCTGGATCACATTAGTTGGTGACCTCCAAAGTAAGTTTTAAGGGGTACTCCGCCACCCCAGCTTGAAGCGGGCAGCTGGGTCGTGACATTACGGCCATATTCCTCGTGACGTCATGCCCCCTCAATGCAAGTCTATGAGAGGGGGTGTTGTGATGTCACGAGGGGCGGCCATGACATAACGACCTGGGTGCTGCACTGAAATCTCAGGGGTCCCACCGCTGAGACCCCTACAATCAGACATTGTATCCCCTATGCTTTGGATTGGAAACGTAGTCTTAAAGGGGTTCTCCACCATAAGGTAATTTTAGTACGTACCTGTCAGGCAGTAATGGACATGCTTAGGAAGGATCTGCGCTTGTCTTGGGGCTAAATGGCTATGTTGTGAGATTACCATAATACTGTGGCTGGCTTTTTGTGAGTTTCCTCTCCCCAACTACAAGTCCCATAATTCCTTGTTTGTAAGTGTAGTCACTTTGCAGCCCTATGAAGGATAATCTCCACCCCCCACCCAGCAGTTGCTTCACCCATTGAAGCACACCCGAGCTGCCTTCCATGCCATGTAGTAAACAATAAACCAGCGTTTCTAACCAGGGTGCCTCCAGCTGTTGCAAAACTACAATTCCCTGCAACACCGAGCGATTGCTCCATTCATTGAAGCAGACAGGCTCCCACTGAACACCTGACTAGTGATGTAATGTCTCGGGCCACACTGTACCCTGGGAAAACGACACTCATTTTGTTAGCTGCTAAAAATAAACATCGGGGCAAAGATCACAAGACCACCATGAAACACAGGTACTATATTATAAACAACACTAACTTTACAGCCCCTGTAGCCCTGGAGTACCCCTTTAAACCTTATTACTCTCCCCAAGATGATAAAACCAACAAACAGAACAGAGGCCGGAGGCGATTTTACTAAACATGACTACACAGTTTTATTGTGAAATTCTGCTTGCTGAGAAAGGGTGTATTCAGTAAAATCTTTTTTGGAAAAAAAAAACAAAAAAAAAAAAATTTTTTTTATCAACATTAAAAAGAGGAATAAAATTAGACATCTTTTAAAAACACATAGAAAAACAAAGCGAGGGCTGAGCCCAAACATCAGGAGACGGAGGCACAGGATGGGGGGGGGGGGGGGGGACGTGATATGGCACAGAAAACAATCGGAGCCGCCGCTCTTCTGCAAAACCGCTTCCTTTTCCTGTTTCTTAACCCCATCCTGACATTAGAAGCTCTAGAACAGTGTTTCCCAACCAGGGTGAATCCGGCCATTGCAAAACTACAACTCCCAGCATGCACGGACAGCCGAAGGCTGTCCTTGCATGCTGGGAGTTGTAGTTTTGCAACAGCTGGAGGCATTCTGTTTGAATAACACTGGCCTGGGTTTATGCAAGTATCTCCTCACCCAGTGTGCCTCCAGCTGTTGCAAAAATCCAACCCCTTAGCCCAATGTTTCCCAACCAGGATGCCTCCAGGTGTTGTAAAACTACAACTCCCAGAATGCCCGGCCAGCCTTGTAGTTTTGCACTGGAGGCACCCTGGTTGGGAAGCACTGCCTTAGCCAATGAATGTTAAAGGGGTACTCTGGTGGAAAACTTTTTTTTAAATCAACTGGTGCCAGAAAGTTCAACAGATTTGTAAATTACTTCTATTAAAAAATCTTAATCCTTCCGGTACTTATTAGCTGCTGAATACTACAGAGGAAATTATTTTCTTTTTGGAACACAGTGCTCTCTGCTGACATCACGAGCACAGTGCTCTCTGCTGACATCTCTGTCCATTTTAAGAACTGTCCAGAGTAGGAGAAAATCCCCATAGCAAACATATGCTGTTCTGGACAGTTCCTAAAATGGACAGAGAAGTCAGCAGAGAGCACTGTGCTCGTGATGTCAGCAGAGAGCTCTGTGTTCCAAAAAGAAAATAATTTCTTCTGTAGTATTCAGCAGCTAATAAGTACAGGAAGGATTAAGATTTTTTTTAATAGAAGTAATTTACAAATCTGTTTAACTTTCTGGCACCAGTTGACTTAAAAGAAAAAAAAAAAAAAAGTTTTCCACCGGAGTACCCCTTTAAGGACTGTCTTGTTCCACCTCTTTTCCCAGGATAGGGAGTGCAAAATCCAGATTTCTACTTGAGCACAGGACTCTAGGCTGTCCGGGCATGCTGGGAGTTGTAGTTTTCTCACAGCTGGCAGCACCCTGGGTAGGAAACACTGCTCTAGGCCCACATCCGCTCGCTGAATGATCCCCTCCCCCCGGGAGCTCTAGTGGAACTATAGATCCCAGCAGGGCTTGCAGTAGCACAAGAGCAAGTTGCCCGTCTCCGATTCGGATGAGTGGGCCAAGCTCGCTCACGTACAAACATCTGAGACGTATATATATATATATATGTATATATAGAAAGGGAAGATCAGTTTTTATTTTTACATTTTTTTTTTTTTTTTTGTGTGTGTGTAAAGCAGAATAAAATCCCCCAAAATTCTGCTACCGCGTAACTCCTAAACCAGCGCTGGTTATCGAGGAGAGATCACGGAGAACATGGCACTGCCCGTCGTCCCCCCCCTCCCTCCTTCCCCCATAAGGTTTAGAAGATGCAAAAGACGTCACCAACTCCTCCGAAAGTCCTAAAATAAACAAAATAAACATGGCACCTGAGCCCGACATTATCTTAAGTTTCCTAAAGAACACGGATCCTGTCTCCTAGTGGATGGGACCGGCAAAGCATGGCACCGACCACGTCTCGTGATGGCGGGAAGGACCGGCAGGCGTTGGCATTGCCTCCTCCCCACGGCTTGACCTCTGGAAAGGTCCATTCGTAATAAGGCAGTGTGGCAGGCATAGAAGGAGTGGTGCGCAGCTTCATCGTGATGGGGAAGGGGGCGCCCCTCATCAGCCACAAGGCACAGGACGGAACCGGAGCCTAGCGGGCAGAGGGAGGGGGGCAAAGATGGAATGCGCGAGGAAGGAGGGGAGGGGGCAATGGGGGAGGTTCTCTCTTTCGCTGTTTGGCCGCACTTTAGAGGAGATTACACGTGTTCTTCTTGCGGCCTCTCTTGGCCTGTAACGCGGCTCTGGTGGCCATCTCAAACACTTCCCGCACACCGTCCTTTGTTTTAGCCGAGCATTCCAGGTAGCCAAAAGCACTGATCCTATTTGCCATATCCCGGCCTTCTTCGGGCTTCACCGGCTCCTATAGGGAGAAACAGTAACATGAGCACTAGAGACGAGTGAACTTACAGTAAATTCGTCACGAACTTCTCGGCTCGGCAGTTGATGACTTTTCCTGCATAAATTAGTTCAGCTTTCCCATGCTCCGGTGGTCTGGAAAAGGTGGATACAGTCCTAGGAGACTCTTTCCTAGGAATGTATCCACCTTTTCCAGCCCACCGGAGCACCTGAAGGCTGAACTAAATTATGCAGGAAAAGTATCAACTGCCGAGCCGAGAAGTTCGTGACGAATTTACTGTAAATTCACTCACTCTAATGAGCACAATAAGGCTGCGTTCACACCACGTTTTTGCAATACAGTTCCCGTATCAGGTTCTTGATAAAAAAAACTGATTCCTCATCCTCAAAACTGTACTAAACTGAATCAAAAAGGGTCTACAAATATTAATCCGTATACGGTTTTAAAAAAAAATGATGTCTGTTTGCATCTGTTTAAGAAAAAAAAACGTATACGTTTTTAACTTTTCACTCCATTATTAATAAAGTTTCACTTGTTTGATTGAAATTCCAAGAAAAAATAAAACTGTGCAAAGTAAAAAAAACGTATGGTGAAAACTGGATGGAACCGAACGCACATACAGTTCTGTACGGTTCCCATTGACTCCCATGTTAAAAAAAAAAAAAAAGTATACGTTTCAATACGGTTTTTCACCCGGACCAAAAACCGTGGCAGGCTACGATTTTGTGTACAGGATAAAAAACTGACAAAACCGTAAAGGATGCAAAACAAACACAACCTGATGCATCTTTTGGCGTATGGTTTTCAATACGGTTTTCACATTGAAAACGTATACGGGAAATGTACTGCAAAAA
The DNA here is from genome assembly GCF_029499605.1 of Hyla sarda. NCBI lineage: Eukaryota > Metazoa > Chordata > Amphibia > Anura > Hylidae > Hyla > Hyla sarda. Next base: position 13,051,535 of record NC_079197.1, on the reverse strand, counting down.
CGTGGTGTGAATGCCGCCTAACACTCATCTTTACGCTGGCTGATCCACCTCAGCTGCTGCAGAACATGTCAGTATACAGCAGACTATTGCTCTGCAGTCAGTAAATCTGCAGCACCTGCTGTATTCATCCCGTCTGCTCCTCTGCCAGTGGCATTATTCAGCACAAGGCAGCATGCTGTATACGTACCTCAATCTTCCTTAAATGGGTAGGAAAAGGCCCCCTTTCCACTCACTGGTCATCTTGGAAGCATATTATTACGGGAGGGGGCAGGGGCTTGTCTCAATTATGGTATAAGGGCTAAACCACGTCCAACAGCTGCATAATGTACAACTACAAAAAACAACCTTCCCTTCCCATTAGCTACACTAACCCCCCCAGTGCCCGGGCGCAGGACTGGCACAGCTCCTTGGGTCACCCACCTGCTTCATCTTAGCTAGCTCACGCCGAGTGTGCTCATCGTTCCTCAGATCCTTCTTATTTCCTACCAATATTATGGGCACATTGGGACAGAAATGCTTCACCTCCGGAGTCCACTTCTCAGGGATGTTTTCTGGAAAAAAAAATAAAATGAATTACAATTCAAAAATACAAAAATCCCTAGACAATCACACATGACCTCTCTTTAGGCGTATAGCAGCGTTTCCCAACCAGGGTGCCTCCAGCTGTGGCCAAACTACAACTCCCAGCATACCCGGACAGCCTTCGGCTGTCCGGGCATGCTGGGAGTTGTAGTTTGGCCACAGCTGGAGGCACCCTGGTTGGGAAACACTGGTGTATAGGAATCAGGAAGACACTAAGAACCCAATGCACGTGAACACTGGTATTCAGGCACTGCCAGGGTAGACTACGCTGCCATACAAGCGAAATGTAGGACTATACCGGCCACTAACACTAATAGACGACCTGGACCCTCAGAGCCACAAACGCGGCTTGTTAATACAGGGGTCCCTCAAGTTACAATATTAATTGGTTCTGGGACGACCATTGTATGTTGAGACCATGGGGGACATTTCCTAATCTAGTCTATTCTGGGTATGCTTATAGACCAGCGTATGTGGTCGTCTCCTGTCTATTGTGTTCCTAATTTATCAAAGGTCTCACAGCCCTTGATAAATTCTGTGCTCAGACTTCAGGGTCTACAGCTTAAACTGCATTTAGACCTGCTCCAACATGGTCTGACATTTCAGCGTATTTTGGGCAGATGCGACTTGTCGCACAAAAGTCGCACTAAATTCAGCACCAATGCATTTTCCAATGCATTTCCGTCTAAAATAGACTAGAATGCATCATGTTCTAAAAATCCTCTACAGCAAAAGTCGCAGAAAAGTCGCACATATTTAGACTGCGACTTTCTGTGCGACAAATTTAGACAGGAAAAAACTGTCTAAATCCTTTGATAAATCTCCCCCCATAACTCTATGGAAACCTGCTAATTGGTTCTGAAGCCCCAAAAGGTCACCCAAAAATAGGAAAAAGTGAGGATTAAACAAAAATAAGTAAATAACTAATAGAGATAAAGCAAATCCTTACATATAAAAGTAATAAAGATCTTCTGGGAGCTGTAATCACTGGTTTATGTAGAGGACAGGAGCTTCTTCAGGGTCCTGTACAGTACACAGTGTCCTAAAAAAGTAACATGGAGCCGCCCTCACCTGGTGTCCAAAGGAGCAGCTAACCCTGGTACAGGTAAAGAATACAGAACATGTAATACCTCCCTGTACTGTAGGGGGCGCTACCAGACACCAGTCAGTGCATGTACTTCAGTAATACAGGTAAAGAGTACAGAACATGTAATACCTGCCTGTACTGTAGGGGGCGCTACCAGACACCAGTCAGTGCATACACTTCAGTAATATAGGTAAAGAGTACAGAACATGTAATACCTCCCTGTACTGTAGGGGGCGCTACCAGACACCAGTCAGTGCATACACTTCAGTAATACAGGTAAAGAGTACAGAACATGTAATACCTGCCTGTACTGTAGGGGGCGCTACCAGACACCAGTCAGTGCATACACTTCAGTAATATAGGTAAAGAGTACAGAACATGTAATACCTCCCTGTACTGTAGGGGGCGCTACCAGACACCAGTCAGTGCATACACTTCAGTAATACAGGTAAAGAGTACAGAACATGTAATACCTCCCTGTACTGTAGCGGGTGCTACCAGACACCAGTCAGTGCATACACTTCAGTAATACAGGTAAAGAGTACAGAACATGTAATACCTCCCTGTACTGTAGCGGGTGCTACCAGACACCAGTCAGTGCATACACTTCAGTAATACAGGTAAAGAGTACAGAACATGTAATACCTCCCTGTACTGTAGGGGGGATCTACCAGACACCAGTCAGTGCATGTACTTCAGTAATAAAGGTAAAGAGTACAGAACATGTAATACCTCCCTGTACTGTAGCGGGCGCTACCAGACACCAGTCAGTGCATACACTTCAGTAATACAGGTAAAGAGTACAGAACATGTAATACCTCCCTGTACTGTAGCGGGCGCTACCAGACACCAGTCAGTGCATGCAGTTCAGTAGTACAGGTAAAGAGTAGTACAGAACATGTAATACCTCCCTGTACTGTAGCGGGTGCTACCAGACACCAGTCAGTGCATGCAGTTCAGTAATACAGGTAAAGAGTACAGAACATGTAATACCTCCCTGTACTGTAGGCAGTCCTATCACTTACTCATTCAGGCGGCACCTGCTGCATGCACAACACCCGCTCAAGAGGTAATTCTGTAGTGTGAATGGGCCCTAGGAAACAAGGTTGGCATAAAAGCCCATACACACTACAAAAATACAGAGAGGGGGGTTTTCCTTGCTGAATTCCATCCCTGTCCGAATCGGGGTTAATTCTGCACTGAATTTGCGGCAGAAAATAACCCCTACAAAATAAAGTCCCATTGACAATGGGTTTTTTAGGGTGGCATCTGGATTCATGTCCGGACCTCAGTATTGTGCACTGTGCAGCAGGATTCCTATCAGATCAACAGGCATTTCCCAACCTGTCTCTCTCCAGCTGTTGCAAAACTACAACTCCTATCATGCCCTGACAGCCGGAGGCTGTCAGGGCATGATGGGAGTTGTAGTTTTGCAACAGCTGGAGAGAACACAGGTTGGGAAACACTGTCATAAAGCATTAAACTGCTCTGGCCTGTGTGTAGCAGAGTGAGGGAGGAAGTTCTCCCCTGTATGGCTTCAGATGATGTCACACTTGCTGGGGAACGCCCCTTCCCAGTCTGTGTATCTGACTGAGACTGAGCAGAAAATACAGAGCAATATCAAGGTAGAAAACTAAAAAATAATAAAAATAAAGGCAGAGGGTGGTTTATCATGAAGGGGGTAGTGATCATGACAGGTACTTTTTAAAGGGGTATTCCGGTGGAAAACTTATTTTTTTAAATCAACTGGTGCCAGAAAGTTAAACAGATTTGTAAATTACTTCTATTAAAAAATCTTTACCCTTCCAGTACTTTTTAGCAGCTGTATGCTACAGAGGAAATTCTTTTATTTTTGAATTTATTTTTTGTCTTGTCCACGGTGCTCTCTGCTGACACCTCTGTCCGTGTCAGGAACTGTCCAGAGCAGGAGAAAATCCCCATAGCAAACCTATGCTGCTCTGGACAGTTCCTGACACGGACAGAGGTGTCAGCAGAGAGCACTGTGGACAAGACAAAAAATAAATTCAAAAATAAAAGAATTTCCTCTGTAGCATACAGCTGCTAATAAGTACTGAAAGGATTAAGATTTTTTAATAGAAGTAATTTACAAAATCTGTTTAACTTTCTGGCACCAGTTGATTTAAAAAAAAAAAAAAAAAAAAAAAAAAGGTTTCCACCGGAGTACCCCTTTAAAAAGTACCTGTCATGATCACTACCCCCATCATGATAAACCACCCCCTGCCTTTATTTTTATTATTTTTTTAGTTTTCTACCTTGATATTGCTCTGTATTTTCTGCTCAGTCAGATTCACAGACTGGGAAGGGGCGTTCCCCAGCAGGCGTGACATCATCTGAAGCCATACAGGGGAGAACTTCCTCCCTCACTCTGCTACACACAGCCCAGTGTGAGATGAGCTATGATTGGATAAGGCTGCACACACACCCCCTCAGCACTCCAGGCTGCGTTTCCTGATTTTGGACTTCTGCCAGGCCAGCAGGATTCCAAAGTCTGTACAAGAGATGGAGGGAAATGTAATGTGCTCTGGACAAGTAGGGAGACACCTAGTGGCAGCTTTTTTTAAACACGAATAAAACATAGAAAATGTATTTTTTTTTTTTTTTCAAAACAAAGTAAATTAGAAAGATTTTTTTATTCACCATAAGGAGAGCAATAGCAAAAATTTTTTTTAATGAGAGTGACCATTTAATTTGGAAATTCCATAGGCGGGGGCTTTACCAATTTCGGCATTACTCACCCAAACTATCGGGGCTATCGATGGAGAAACACATGAGGATGACGTCAGTATCGGGATAGGACAGGGGTCGGAGACGGTCATAATCCTCCTGGCCGGCGGTATCCCATAGAGCCAGCTCCACCTACAAAACAAAGCCAAAGTCTGCTCCAGAACACTGTCCGAAACGGTGCTGCACCAGCAGGACCCCCCCCTCACCCAAATACATCAGCTGACCACATTGGGAGGACCCCACTATGTCCTGGCTGAGACATTCTTGGCACAGTACACCATATCCCAGAGATTCCCTACTAGTGTGTGCCTCCAGCTGTTGCAAAACTACAACTCCCAGCATGCCCGGACAGCCGTTGGCTGTCCGGGCATGCTGGGAGTTGTAGTTTTGCAACAGCTGGAGGCACACCCTAGTAGGGAATCACCACCATATCCTGTTATGATTGTTTTTACCTGTTTGGAGTCGACCTCTATGTCGGCCACGTAATTCTCGAAGACGGTGGGGACGTAGACTTCAGGAAACTGGTCTTTACTGAAGACGATGAGCAGACAGGTCTTACCGCAGGCGCCATCACCCACGATCACAAGCTTCTTACGTATGGCAGCCATTTCTGGGAGGGAAGGAAGAGGAGGTCACACACGGCAGGTCTGCATTCACTATTCTGCTGGTGAGATCACTGTGTACATACATTACATTACTTATCCTGTACTGATCCTGAGTTATATCCTGTATTATACTCCAGAGCTGTACTCACTATTCTGCTGGTGAGGTTACTGTGTACATACAGTACATTACTTATCCTGTACTGATCCTGAGTTATATCCTGTATTATACTCCAGAGCTGTACTCACTATTCTGCTGGTGAGGTCACTGTGTATATACATTACATTACTTATCCTGTACTGATCCTGAGTTATATCCTGTATTATACTCCAGAGCTGTACTCACTATTCTGCTGGTGAGGTCACTGTGTACATACATTACATTACTTATCCTGTACTGATCCTGAGTTATATCCTGTATTATACTCCAGAGCTGTACTCACTATTCTGCTGGTGGGGTCACTGTGTATATACATTACATTACTTATCCTGTACTGATCCTGAGTTATATCCTGTATTATACTCCAGAGCTGTACTCACTATTCTGCTGGTGAGGTCACTGTGTACATACATTACATTACTTATCCTGTACTGATCCTGAGTTATATCCTGTATTATACTCCAGAGCTGTACTCACTATTCTGCTGGTGAGGTCATTGTGTACATACATTACATTACTTATCCTGTACTGATCCTGAGTTATATCCTGTATTATACTCCAGAGCTGTACTCACTATTCTGCTGGTGGGGTCACTGTGTACATACATTACATTACTTATCCTGTACTGATCCTGAGTTATATCCTGTATTATACTCCAGAGCTGTACTCACTATTCTGCTGGTGAGGTCACTGTGTACATACATTACATTACTTATCCTGTACTGATCCTGAGTTATATCCTGTATTATACTCCAGAGCTGTACTCACTATTCTGCTGGTGAGGTCACTGTGTACATACATTACATTACTTATCCTGTACTGATCCTGAGTTATATCCTGTATTATACTCCAGAGCTGTACTCACTATTCTGCTGGTGGGGTCACTGTGTACATACATTACTTATCCTGTACTGATCCTGAGTTATATCCTGTATTATACTCCAGAGCTGCACTCACTATTCTGCTGGTGAGGTCACTGTGTACATACATTACATTACTTATCCTGTACTAATCCTGAGTTATATCCTGTATTATACTCCAGAGCTGTACTCACTATTCTGCTGGTGGGGTCACTGTGTATATACATTACATTACTTATCCTGTACTGATCCTGAGTTATATCCTGTATTATACTCCAGAGCTGTACTCACTATTCTGCTGGTGAGGTCACTGTGTACATACATTACATTACTTATCCTGTACTGATCCTGAGTTATATCCTGTATTATACCCCAGAGCTGTACTCACTATTCTACTGGTGAGGTCACTGTGTACATACATTACATTACTTATCCTGTACTGATCCTGAGTTATATCCTGTATTATACTCCAGAGCTGTACTCACTATTCTGCTGGTGAGGTCACTGTGTACATACATTACATTACTTATCCTGTACTGATCCTGAGTTATATCCTGTATTATACTCCAGAGCTGTACTCACTATTCTGCTGGTGGGGTCACTGTGTACATACATTACATTACTTATCCTGTACTGATCCTGAGTTATATCCTGTATTATACTCCAGAGCTGTACTCACTATTCTGCTGGTGAGGTCACTGTGTACATACATTACATTACTTATCCTGTACTGATCCTGAGTTATATCCTGTATTATACTCCAGAGCTGTACTCACTATTCTGCTGGCGAGGTCACTGTGTACATACATTACTTATCCTGAGTTATATCCTGTATTATACTCCAGAGCTGTACTCACTATTCTGCTGGTGAGGTGACTGTGTACATACATTACATTACTTATCCTGTACTGATCCTGAGTTCTATCCTGTATTATACTCCAGAGCTGCACTCACTATTCTGCTGGTGGATGATGAGTAATGTTATACTATTTTTGCTACTTCCCCCCCCCCCCCCCCCTGATCAATAGCCCCGCCCACGCGTCATGACGTCACGCCCAGGGCACGATGTCATTATGATATTATTTACTTCCCAATGACTCTATTCTCCTCCGCACTGATCCTCTAAATCCCGTCCATTACTCATTTCAGCGCCTCTCGTGACGTCATGTACTCTCCGAGTGACGTCATGTGACACCCAGGCGGGAAACACCCTAAATGCAAGTTGGCCTTCCAGCGCAGAGCCCCCTACCGGGCGGGACCGCACATTAACTCCTTTCCGTTAAACAAGAGCTCAGACCTGCTCCCCGTCCCCGGTAAGGACCCACTTACCGTCCGCTCTGTCCCGCTGCTTCCACCCGTCCGATCAGCTGTGACGTGTCACGCGCCCGCCTCCTCGGCCAATCGGAGCGAGCACCACCCAAGACTGACAGCGCCGAGAGCCAATAGCCGAGCGATCCGAAGGAACGTACGAGAGACAGGAAGAGGATGTGATTGACGGCTCACAGTAGCCAATCAGAAGCCTGACAGGCCCGCCAGTCCCTAGAACCCTTGTGGTGACGTCTAAAATATGCGCCGGTCACATGACCAAATAGAGCGCGTCACCATTTTTGAGAAGGGCAAATGTGTAGAGCTGTAAATACGTAATAAAATAAAAGTTGTTCCATAAGGGTGATCTGGGTGTATAAGTGTATAGATATGTTTCTGCATGTGGGTTCTGTTCATGGCTGCTACATGTAAGTCTAATAAAAGCGCAAGTCATAGTATAGGGTTGTGGCCTGCAACCTGTGGCTCTCCAGCTGTTGCAAAACTACAACTCCCAGTATGTTATAGTATAAGACAGTGGTCTTTAATCTGTGGCTAGTGTCACCACCTAGGCGGCATATATTTTTTTTTAAATACCGGCAATGCAATAGCCGTTATTTATCCAACCAACTCCCGGAATGTTGCACCATAACCTATACCAGATTTTCCCAACCAGGCATGCCTCCAGCTGTTGCAAAACTACAACTCTCAGCATGCCCGGACAGCCGTTGGCTGTCCGGGAATGCTGAGAGTTGCAGTTTTGCAACAGCTGGAGGCATCCCTGGTTGGGAAACACTGATCTATACTATATAGTTCAACATGCTGGAAGTTGCAGTTTTGCAACAGCTGGAGGCACCGCTGGTTGGAAAACACTGACCTATACTTTATACTACTATATAGTCCAACATGCTGGGAGTTGCAGTTTTGCAACAGCTGGAGGCACCGCTGGTTGGAAAACACTGACCTATACTATATGCTACTATATAGTCCAACATGCTGGGAGTTGCAGTTTTGCAACAGCTGGAGGCACCCCTGGTTGGGAAAGACTGACCTATACTATATACTACTATATAGTCCAACATGCTGGGAGTTGTAGTTTTGCAACAGCTGGAGGCACCGCTGGTTGGAAAACACTGACCTATACTATATACTACTATATAGTCCAACATGCTGGGAGTTGTAGTTTTGCAACAGCTGGAGGCACCCCTGGTTAGCAAACACTGACCTATACTATATACTACTATATAGTCCAACATGCTGGGAGTTGTAGTTGTGCAACAGCTGGAGGCACCCCTGGTTGGGAAACACTGACCTATACTATATAGTCCAACATGCTGGGAGTTGTAGTTTTGCAACAGCTGGAGGCACCCCTGGTTGGGAAACACTGACCTATACTATATACTACTATATAGTCCAACATGCTGGGAGTTTTAGTTTTGCAACAGCTGGAGGCACCCCTAGTTGGGAACCACTGACCTATACTAAATACTACTATATAGTCCAACATGCTGGGAGTTGTAGTTATCATTTAGGGCAGCTGCTGAGCCACAGGCTGTATCAGGGCATGCTGGGAGTTGTAGTTAGTAACTAACTGCAACTCCCAAATTTAATAAAAAAAAAAGTGATCAAAAAGTCCCATCAAAACAAAAATGGTCCCGTTAAATACTACAGACTGCGGCGCAAACAAATGAGCTTCATACATCCCCGTATAAAGAGAAATAAAAAAAAGTTATAGGGGTCAGAATAGGACAAAATTCCTCCCCGCATATATATGTATCCTGTGATGTCACGCATATATAATTAATTATGCAAATTAGCATGGCCGGTATTTTTTTAGATGGATAGGCACTGTGAAGGACTAGTCCCAGTGGGGGCTCAGCTCCAGGGGATTTGACTCAGGGTCTATTCCCACGGCAGAATTTCCACTTGTGGAATTCCGCCTCCCATTAAAGGGGTTATCCAGGAAAAAACTTTTTTTTATATATCAACTGGCTCCAGAAAGTTAAACAGATTTGTAAATTACTTCTATTAAAAATCTTAATACTTTGAGTACTTATGAGTTTCTGAAGTTGAGTTGTTCTTTTCTGTCTAAGTGGTCTCTGATGACACGTGTCTTGGGAACCGCCCAGTTTAGAAGAGGTTTGCTATGGGGATTTGCTTCTAAACTGGGCGGTTCCCGAGGCAGGCGTCATCAGAGAGCACTTAGACAGAAAAGAACAACCTTAACTTCATAAGCTCATAAGTACTGAAAGGATTAAGATTTTTTATTAGAAGAAATTTACAAATCTGTTTAACTTTCTGGAGCCAGTTGATATAGAAAAAATAAACATTTTTTCCTGGATAACCCCTTTAAAGCCCATAGACTTCTATGGGATTCCGCACTTCCATTCACACTTGTGAATTTCCGCAAGCGGAAATTCACAAGTGTGAATGGGAGTGCTGAATCCCATAGAAGTCTATGGACTTTAATTTGAGGCGAAATTGCACAAGAGGAAATTCTACCGTGTGAATAGACCCTTAGGCCGGGTTCACACTACGGAATTTCCGCCTGCAATTGCGCTTTGAAATTGCAGGCAGAAATTCCGCTTGCTAAAATGTACTGTATAGCGAATGAATTTCCGTTCACAAATTGACACTTCGGAATTTGTGAACGGAAAATCCGCTTGAAAATTTCTGCCTGAAGAATGGCGTTGCTCAATCTTCAGGTGGAAATACTCGCAGAACACATTGCAGTCTATTGGAGACTGCAGTGTCCGCGTGGTCCTAATGCCGACTGATTCAGCCGGCACTGGCCGCACTCGGAATCTCCGAGTGGAAATTTTCTGCCTGGAGATTCCGCAGTGTGAACCTAGCCTTACAGTCCCCAAAGATTCAGACAAAGAAGATAATGAAGCGGCACTCCAAAAGGATCGAACCCAAAGGTATTTCATTCACTCAACCGAGCAAGGTGCGACGTTTCGATCCACATGCTTGAAAAAAAAAAAAGGTCCGGCTTGTGGAGCGAAACGTTGTACCTTGTTTGGATGAGTGAATAAAACACCACTGGATTGAATCCTTCTGTACTGCAGCTTCATTATCTTCTTTGTCCTATTTTGTGTGGAATATGCAGCAGGAATTAAAGGGGTATTCCAGGTACCGTAAAAACTTTTTTTTTATATCAACTGGCTCCAGAAAGTTAAACAGATTTGTAAATTACTTCTATTTAAAAAAATCTTTATCCTTTCAATAATTATCAGCTGCTCTAGTTGAGTTGTTGTTTTCTGTCTGGCAACAGTGCTCTCTGCTGACATATCTGCTTGTCTCGGGAACTGCACAGAGTAGAAGAGGTTTGCTATGGGGATTTGCTTCTAAACTGGGCGGTTCCCGAGACACGTGTCATCAGAGAGCACTTAGACAGAAAAGAACAACTCAACTTCAGCAGCTGATAATTATTGGAAGGATTATATATATATAAAAAAGGTGTTTTTTTTTCCTGGATAACCCCTTTAACCCCTACAATTCAAAGTCCTGTCGACTAAAGGGGCATTTCCGAGTGTAATTTTGCCAAAAGAATCAACATGTTCATTTATTTTTTCCAGCTAAATTTGGATCCATGTCGGAAGTTCCGATACAACAGAATCCCAACGAGATCAATAGGATTCCGCCACAAGTAATTGCACTTGGATCAGTAGTGTGCATGGGCCCTTAGGATGGAAACTTCATTAAAAAATGCAATAAATCATGCGAGCCAGACTACATAGACTTCAGAGGGGTAGAGCTAAAAATATAAACCATATAGGGGGAGATTTGTCAAAATCTGTCCAGAGGAAATGTTGCTGAGTTGCCCATAGCAACCAATCAGATCGGTTCTTTCATTTTTCAGAGGCCTTTTCAAAAATGAAAGCAGCGATCTGATTGGTTGCTATGGGCAACTCAGCAACGTTTCTTCTTTGGATAAATCTCCCCCCCATAGATATTTCACTGAAAAGACTGACCCAAGACCCTCACCAGTCTCTAGAATTAGCGCAGCGCCCCCTTGGGCCTCGATTCCTGAAGAGCGTGACCCCTGACTTGAGAGCTGCGCCCTGTCACATGGGGGTAGGCTGCGATTCTAACACAGAGCAGGGTCACAAACCAGGGGGAAAAGATTTCTAGGTACTCGCGGAGATGTCAGTGGTTAACTACGGCCATGCTGGACAAGTAACCTGTCCCTGATACCAACGACGATCTAGAGGATAATTCACTCACCACCGGCCACTTGTCCGCAACATCGCACGGCCATTGGTGAACGCATAGGTGCGTGGTTTCAGCTGTATACAATTCACCTGCATGTGGGAAGGTGGGCTACAGAGTATATCTAGATAGAGGGCTCCCGGCTAAACCGAAAACAGGTGGATGGACCGTTTTATGCAGATTATGTATAATACAGGATATAGCTCAGGATCAGTACAGGATAAGTAATGTATGTACACAGTGACCTCACCAGCAGAATAGTGAGTACAGCTCTGGAGTATAATACAGGATATAACTCAGGATCAGTACAGGATAAGTAATGTAATGTATGTACACAGTGACCTCACCAGCAGAATAGTGAGTACAGCTCTGGAGTATAATACAGGATATAACTCAGGATCAGTACAGGATAAGTAATGTATGTACACAGTGACCTCACCAGCAGAATAGTGAGTACAGCTCTGGAGTATAATACAGGATATAACTCAGGATCAGTACAGGATAAGTAATGTAATGTATGTACACAGTGACCTCACCAGCAGAATAGTGAGTACAGCTCTGGGGTATAATACAGGATATAACTCAGGATCAGTACAGGATAAGTAATGTAATGTATGTACACAGTGACCTCACCAGCAGAATAGTGAGTACAGCTCTGGAGTATAATACAGGATATAACTCAGGATCAGTACAGAATAAGTAATGTAATGTATGTACACAGTGACCTCACCAGCAGAATAGTGAGTACAGCTCTGGAGTATAATACAGGATATAACTCAGGATCAGTACAGGATAAATAATGTAATGGAATGTATGTACACAGTGATCTCACCAGCAGAATAGCGAGTACAGCTCTGGAGTATAATACAGGATATAACTCAGGATCAGTACAGGATAAGTAATGTATGTACACAGTGACCTCACCAGCAGAATAGTGAGTATAGCTCTGGGGTATAATACAGGATATAACTCAGGATCAGTACAGGATAAGTAATGTAATGTATGTACACAGTGACCTCACCAGCAGAATAGTGAGTACAGCTCTGGAGTATAATACAGGATATAACTCAGGATCAGTACAGGATAAGTAATGTAATGTATGTACACAGTGACCTCACCAGCAGAATAGTGAATACAGCTCTGGAGTATAATACAGGATATAACTCAGGATCAGTACAGGATAAGTAATGTAATGTATGTACACAGTGACCTCACCAGCAGAATAGTGAGTACAGCTCTGGGGTATAAGACAGGATATAACTCAGGATCAGTACAGGATAAGTAATGTAATGTATGTACACAGTGATCTCACCAGCAGAATAGTGAGTACAGCTCAGCCAATTACCGGTGGTAATAGCGTCCTGCCCATTGATTGATACACCAGGTTTTCCTACCAGCCAAAATCGTCCCTGATTGAAGGGGACCCAGCATTGTTGCGGCTAATGCGCATGTCAACCGACATGCCCCCTCCATACAGCTCTATGGGAGAGGCGGAGATGTACGAACGCTGCATCCCCTCCTTTCCCATAGAGATACATGGAAAGGGCATGTCGTCCGCGGTATCATGCCGCAACCAACACGTCTCCTGCACGGGAGAGCCACAGCAGAGTCGGGACCATACAGTAGATCATGGGGGGCGGGGATTAAAGGTAGGTGAAATTTACGTTTGAAAACCGGCCATTAGGAGTCTCCCTCCTAGCGGCCGGCTGCAGCCTGGCGTGACGTCACGCCTGAATTCAGACCGATGCCGGCCGGGCAATCTGTCCTAATTCACTCGCTCAGATTCGTGCGCAGCCCATCCATTCCCCGACATGTAAACTGCAGTGGAGACAGCGCGTGCGCACACACACACACACACACACACACACACACACACACACACACACACGCGTTATCAGTGCCGCGCTGAAGCTCCACTGCAAGTTTACAAGCCGGTGTAGTGAAGAAAACTGTCTTAAAGCGTTCTGTGTCCCGATCAACTGATGAAAGTGCTGAGTCACTGTGATTGGTTGACAACGCTTCAAGACAGTTTTCTTCACTACACCGGGTCTCGGCAGGTGTTTATTTCTATGCAGGCTACTCCTATACTCCTCCTCCCTGGGTAGCACATGTACTGCTATACAGGGAGGAGGAGACCCCGGAGCAGCCAGCCCTGCGATTCGCTGAAGCTGAGGGCGGAAGTCGGCGACAAACAGGCATCTGAAGTCAGAGATTTTTTTAGAGGCTGCGTCCGCATCCCAGGCTTTGAGCCACGCGGATCTACGGAGAGCCACTAGGTTACCCGTGGTAAAAGCAACACAGCGGGCCGACTGCATGGAAGCAGAACATAATTCTCCTGCTTTCTAAAGCAGGAGATTTTCTAAGTCGGCTAGTTCTTCCGAGGAAGCCCCAGAAGAAATGCCCTGACTGAGTCGGGAAACCAAGATCGTAAGGACCGTGGTCGACCGCGTTTTTGCCTACGGTCAGGAAACCGCATACGGCCGAAAACTAAGCCGACCGGAGGCTGCGGTTCACTCCGGTCGGCTCATAGACATACATTAAATACGGTTCCCGAATAAGGCTGAGTGTGGGTGCCGCAATTAAGCCCCACCCCCTCCTCCCAGCCGTATACGGGAACCGTATTTAACAAAACGTGGTGTGAACCCAGCCTTAGATAGACGGGAGACTGGTGGGTCCACCGTAGGAGGTGAAGTCCACCGGGCAATGAGGTCCTTAGCAAAGGGCTAACGCGCTTGAACCTTCTTCGTTTCTTGAAACCTCTTGTCAGGGTACCCCCAGGCAGACTCCAGCAAGGCTTCCAATTCAGCATGGGAGCTTAACGGGCACGATGAAAGGAAACTTCTGGAACAGCGTCCGAAGTTCCTGAGTCCTCTAGGTGAAAGGTGTCTCTTATGGCCGAAATGAATGAGTCCACCGTGTCTGTCATGTCTGTGTGGTCTTCCGAATCAGAGGCAGAAGCCTCATCAACTAGTTCTCCAGGGGAGTGGGAACGGGTGGAGGCATCTTTAGAAGAAGGAGACACTGACCTGGTGCGCCGTTCTGGGGACTCAGAATGGCAACTCGGGGAGAGTCTTCTAGAAGACTCTTGCGGTAAGACGTAGCATAGGGACGATGCCCATGAGGGGAGCGCCTATGTCTGTACAAAGACTCTGGAGAGGAGTCAGAGGAATGACCCCTATTATACTTGTGAGAGCGTTTAACATAGGGTGAGGGAGAGCGAGAGTCTCTTGAGGAACAGTGTAAGGAGGACCTCTCTAAGGCAGTCACCAGGGAACGGGAGACCTGCGCCAAGTCAGAGATAGACAGAGAGTGAAGACACCCATATTGGAGGGGCAGCAGAGCCCACTGGGTCTGGGGGAGCATCCTGAATAGGAATACCAGGGGGGTCAGGAGGTGCAGGCGGAACAAGTGGGTTCAGCCGACCCAGGCATTTTAGAGTTGCAGCCCTTGCAAGAATAGTAGGTGACCAGGGCCCCAGGTACCTGCTTTGAGGGAGGAACAGTTCTGGGCTCGGACATGAGTAAAATAAAACAGTCTCACCAGCGTCCGTGTCCCCCACTAGGCAGCTGCTGTGAGAAGTTCTTCAGAAAGAGAGAAGCAGGGGCAGCAGGACCAATGAGAAGAGAGGGGCCGGGTTTGACTGGAGCGCCACCGATTGGTCCGAAAGCTCCTCTGCCTGCTCCCATTGGCTGTACTGGTTCGCGCGTCTGAACTCACAGGGCGCAAACCCCGCCGAGAGAGGAGCGAAAGCGCCACCGGCAGCTTACTGCCGAGAAGGTGAAAGTAAACTGTACCCCGAACGCATCGCAATGCGGCCGGAGCACAGAAGAATAGAGTGAGACGGCGGCCGCGGCTGCTGAAGAAAAAGACAGAACTGCCATTGTTAAAACACCGGCACCCAGAGAAGTGCCGAGACAGTCCTACACCACTGACCACCAGCCCCCCCCCAATAAAGTAATAGGGAACCCTTGTCTAGATAGTAAGAGGGGGATGAGCAGAGCCACCTCAGAAGTCCACACATTACTCACCTTAGTCAGAAGAACTTACCTAATGAAGTCTTCTGATGAAGTCTTCAGCCAGCTTTTAGTCACCTGCATCATGCCGGGCTGTAAAAAGCGAGACGAGCAGGGAAAAGTGGGGGACCCGGACCCATGAGGTACAACCCCAGGCGCTGGCCGTTGGCGAGAGGGGGTTGACAGTACATCCACGATGCTTGTGCCCCCTCAATCGCAAATGGGGAAACAGTGAACGCTATGTTCCTGAGTCCCCATCTGAAAAAAGGTAAATAAAAAGGGAAGAAACTAAACGTCCCTAATCTGGAAAAAAAAAAAAAAGTTAGACCAGGTCTGGGGAGAACCCCAGACCAGTGTCCATCTCTTGCAGACACTAAGCTAAAACTAAACTGATTACCTCAGGCTCTGTAGGCGGGTATATCCTGCTGGGAGGAGATTACTTTTTTGGTTTCCTTAGTGTCAAGTCTCCTAGCAACAACAGCATATACCCAAGGTCTGTGTCCCCCAATGGAGCAGATAGAGAAAAAACGTTTTCCAGTAGAGTACCCCTTTAAAGGGGGTCCTCCGCTGAAAACATTTTATCCCCTATCCAAAGGATAGGAGATTTAAGATCGCAGGGGTCCTGGCACTAAGGACTCCTTCAATCTCTGCTGCAGCACCCCCGTCATTCGGTGCACGGAGCAAACTCCGCTCTGTGCCAGATGACTTGTCATGCCGGCCGCCACACCCCCTCCATTCACGTCTATGGGAGGAGGTGCGACAGCTATGTACTACCCTTCACACCACCTCCCATAGACATGAATAGAGGGGACGTGACCTGATGAACGTGGAAGCTGCAAGCTTCCGTGTTCCGGACGCCGATGCTCCCGGCCCAGAGATCCCCAAGCGGCAAGACCCCCACCATCTAACATCTTATCCCCTTTCCTTTGGATAGCTGGTAAGAGGTTTTCAGCGGAGTACCCCTTTAACCACCAAACCATTATTTAGGTAAGTGATGCTCACATATACAAAGACAAAAATCAGACAGATCTTTCCTTTCTTATTTTTTAAATTTTTATTTATTTATTTTATTTTTTTTCCAGATTTCAAAACACAGTATAAAGAGACATTTCTACAAGAACAGCAGTACTGTATTTGTCATTACACTAAAGCTATATCTTACTGCTCTTTAGCCCTCAGGTCACTGGCACGGGGTCTGAATGTTGTTAGTGTGGGCAAGGCAAAAAGAAAAATAATAAAAAATCGTAACTTGTATGCTCCCCATGCAGTTGGTATTACAAGTCAGAGCACCGCACTCTCCAGCTCAATTCTTCACAGCCGATAACCCTTCTTCCTCCTACGGCAGTGTTTCCCAACCAGTGTGCCTCCAGCTGTTGCAAAACTACAACTCCCAGCATGCCCGGACAGCCAACGGCTGTCCGGGCATGCTGGGAGTTGTAGTCTTGCAACAGCTGGAGGCACACTGGTTGGGAAACACTGTCCTACGGAATCGTATCTCATGCGGCTGAAGGGTTAAGCAAACTTGTGCACTACACGACTAACAGTACAAGGAGCAGGAAATGTCATTGGCGGCTGGAGACCCTCGGGAAGAGGCGCTGAAGAGACCGGACTGGTTCAAGGGGGCGGGGGAAAAAAAAAAAGTCAGGCCTTGGGAGTCAACACCTCTATAGGGGTGTTGGAGTGCGAGAACGGGGTGCAGGATAGGTTTGGGCTTAGGTGTTAATAATGGTCAGAGAAAATGATCACAAACCTCACACAATACCAGACGGGTGATAGGATTACATTACAATGAGATTCGTGCACCCCCCCCCCCCCCCGCCCCCTACCCTTAGGTCATGTTCCCTTCACCGCGCTGAAGGGTTAATAGCAGAACAGTCAAGCTTTAAAAACTCCCAGAATTTTTATTATAATTTTTTTTTTCCCCATTAAAGTTCCCTCGGCCCCTCTACCACCTGTGCCCATTTCCAATCTGCTCCACAGACCCCCTCCCCGATGTGCATTGCGGCTGGAGACGTGGTGAAGCTCAGCGGATGGTGTAGCGGACATAGGGGACCTCCACGTCTTCTCCATCCACGTCGTTGCAGCAGAGCTCGAACACCAGAGCTTTCACGTGTTTCCCGATCTTCTTCTTAGACACTTTTGTGACTATTTCGGTCATCCTGCAAGAAAAGGGAGACCGGAGAGTCAACAGGGGCAGCGCTAAAATTGTTGTGGTCTGTAAGAAGCTGAGTGATAAACCCCTAAAACTGCACCACCCCCCCCTAGTCGTCACCTAGGTCACTGAAACCACCACTGACCTCTTGGAAGCTGAATATATATACCACGGTGCCTATATAACTAAATAGTGACTACCTACTGCAGTGTTTTCCCAACCAGTGTCTCCAGCTATTGCAAAACTAGAACTCCCAGCATGCCCGTTCAGGCAATGGCTGTCCGGGCATGCTGGGTGTTGTAGTTTTGCAATAGCTGGAGGCACACTGGTCAGAAAACTGACTGGCCAAAGCAAGTTTAATAGGTCTGGTTGATATGTGTGGTTCTGGGCAAGATGTAATACCACTCACAACCAGGGGTGGTGCTGTGTTCTTTTCTATATAGTCACAAGGCTGCAATTTGTTATTGTGATTATGTTTTTGGTTTGTGATGTTTTAGGGAAAATTGGGCGGGTGCGGGGATTGGGACATGAGAGAGGTTTGTTTCTTTGTGAGGATACATTCGCAGATTAACTGAAATTAACTTGTTTTCTATTGCAGTATAACCCCTTTAAATCCAACATTGCTTGTGTTTTGGATACATGGTTTCCTGTATTAAATAGTTACTCCGATAAAAAAAAAAAAATAACATTTCTTTTTTTTAAATCACCTGGTGCCAGAAAGTTAAACATTTGTAAATTACTTCTATATAAAAATCTTAATCCTTCCAGTACTTATCAGCTGCTGTATGCTCCACAGGAAGTTGTGCAGTTCTTTCCTGTCTGACCACAGTGCTCTCTGCTGCCACCTCTGTCCATGTCAGCAACTGTCCAGAGCAGGAGAGGTTTGCTATGGGGAATTGCTCCTGCTCTGGGGACAGTTCCGGACATGGACAGAGGTGTCAGCAGAGAGCACTGTGGTCAGACTGAAAAGACATTTAAAACTGTGTTCCTTACATGATAAGTACTGGAAGGGTTAAGATTTTCAAATACAAATAATTTACAAATCTGTTTAATGTTCTGGCCCCAGTTGATTTTTTTATTTAGTTTTTCACCTTTAAAGGAGTACTCCCATGAAAAGAATTTTTTTTTTTTTATCAACTGGTGCCAGATTTGTAAATTACTTCTATTAAAAAAAAATCTTAATCATTCCAGTACTTTTTAGGGGCTTTGTACTACAAAGGATTTTTTTTCTTTTTGAATTCCTCCTATGTCACGAGCACAGTGCTCTCTGCTAACACCTCTGTCCATTTAAGGAACTGTCCAGTTCATCATATGTTTGCTATGGGGATTTTCTCCTGCTCTGGACAGTTCCTAAAATGGACAGCAGAGGTCAGCAGAGAGCACTGTGCTCGTGACATAGGAGGAATCCAAAAATAAAAACCATTTCCTCTGTAGTATACAGCCCCTAAGAAGTACTGGAAGGATTACGATTTTTTAATAGTAGTAATTTACAAATCTGTTTAACTTTCTGGCACCAGTTGATCTTAACAAAACATTTTTTCCACCGGAGTACCCCTTTAAGACTCCTTATTATGTTGCTAGCAGTGAGCCTTGTTTGCTTTGCATTACTTCATTTGTTTGCCATGTTATACGCCTGACTTATGCTACTTTATTTTGTGTTATCTTTATTTGTAATTACAAAGTTATTTAATAAAGATAGTTTATATATTTAAAAAAAAAAAAAAAAAAAACTTATTTGGTCGCTGCAGAAGCTGCAATCTGATCGGGCAGCAAGCATTTGAGCTTATGTAATAGAAATGGAGGATACTCACGGCAGTTCCTGACGTTCCTTCAGCTTGGCAGCCTGCATGAAGAAGGAGTAGAGCATGGAAACTCCTTGGGACAACATAGTGATCTCCAGCTTATGTTCTTTCTGCAAACAATAGGCATAATATGGTTTATACATAACTCCAGTCTCCTCCACCCTGAACTACTCAGAAGGTCAAATAATGGTTCTAGGTGACATTCAAGGGCCCCTACAAGTGGTATCACTTCTATACCCCACAGTGGAAGAGAGAATTCCAAGCACATAAGGCTGCATTTCCCAACGTGTCTCTCCAGTGGTTGCAAAACTACAACTCCTATCATGCCCTGACAGCCGAAGGCTGTCAGGGCATGATGGGAGTTGTAGTTTTGCAACCACTGGAGAGAGACACGTTGGGAAACCGTGTCATAAAGCAATAAAGAGTACCTCATGATCTTGTTAAAGGTTATAATCCTCCCAGGTCACTGCCCCCCTCATGATAAACCACCCCCTGCCTTTATTTTTATTATTTTTTAGTTTTCTACCTTGATATCGCTCTGTATTTTCTGCTCAGTCAGATTCAGACTGGGAAGGGGCGTTCCCCAGCAGGCGTGACATCATCTGAAGCCATACAGGGGAGAACTTCCTCTCTCACTCTGCTACACACAGCCCAGAGCAGTTCAGTGTGAGATGGGACATGATTGGCTAAGGCTGCACACCTCCCCCCTCAGCATTTCCTGATTTTGGACTTCTGCCAGGCCAGCAGGAGTCCAAAACCTGTGCATGAGATGGGGGAGGGGGATGGAATGGGGAGAATGTGCTCTGGACAAGTAGGGAGACACCTAGTGGACGCTTTATTTTATTTATTTATTTATTTTTTTTAAAACACCAAAGTACATTAGAAAGATTTCGTATTTACCATAAGTGCAATAGCAAAAATTTCTTTTAAATGACAGTGCCCATTTAATGTAAAACAACTCACCTTGAAGTAATCCAAGAACTGTTTCAACGTCATCTCGTCTCCATTGCTCTGGACACCCTTGACTTCAAACCGGTCCCACAGAGTCCATTCGTGTTCGTAGTACTGCGAGGAGTGAAGAAAAAGACACTCAGAGGAGATAAAGGAGAAGGTGCCAGGTCAGCGACCTTAGACGACAACTTACCTTGTGCTTCGGCGCTGCAATGGGCTCGGAGAAGCCAAAGAACGGGAGGGCCAGGTTCATGAAGCCGTTCTTGAAGGATTCGATCTTCTTGTGCCCCTGAACTATCTTGTAGAGCTCCAAACATACTAGGCCGACCACGGCTGCTGTGGTGGTAGCAATTGCTGGAATGATCTTTCCTGCTATCAGTTTGCTCTGCAAAAAAGGAGGCAAGAATAGAATTTACAAAACAGAACCCATCAGATCAGGTTTAGCATTGATCCGTTCTATAAACCACAGTGCCCTAGTGATATTACCAGGCCGGACACACTACATATCACTGTTGTAGATCACAACCGGCCCAGGGCACCGTAACATAAAACACCATTAGACCTATAAAAGCAGAGGACCCTTCGGGTGCCGTACCTTGTGACGGTCCGCAGGCGGGATGTCATAGTTTTCAGCTCGCAAATTAGAAGCAGCCACAATGAAGTCCATGTGAAAGTTTGTATCATCATCCTATAAAAGAAGACACGAGTTAGGCCGGGGTAACCCTACAATTTGACGATCCGATCACTGGATCCGGATTGGGGGAGGGGGAGGAGTGAAAACCAGGCGCTTGTGTATCCCAGTTGGACCTGGCCCCCTTATTCATTTGAATGAGCCAACCGGAGTCAGATAGGGACTCTGGTCGGCTCATTTTTTCACCGTATCCTGTTTTGTGACCGGACCTAAGATCGCGGCAGGTCCGGTCGGAAAACCTGATAGAGGGCAAAAATTAGCCGACCGGAGTCATTAATTCAAATGAATGAGATCGGGATCGGCTGGGATACTACAACTCCCATCATGCACTGATAGCCAAAAGGTCTGACCTACGGCTCTCTACCTGCTTAGAAAACTACAACACCCATCATGCCCTGACATTCGAAGGCTGCCAGGACGCAATGCAGATTGTACTACTGCAGCAGCTGGAGATGCACAGGTTGGGGTGTAAAGTGTTCCAGGAGACTATAGTAAAAGTTAGGGTGGTGATTGTTTAATTTGTTTGTTTTTGACCCCCTAAACTTTTTTTTTTAGTCTTTTACTTTTGATCCCTTCTATACTACACTGCCATACTTGTGTATTGGATTGTGTGTCTATGTAAGGCCCCTTTCACACTACTGTTATGATCAGGTAGTGCGACAGCCGGGGAGAAATAGCGGCGCCCGACTGTCCCCATTGACTATAATGGGGTCCATCCGGACCAGTTATTGCCCGTTGCGCCCTGTCAAAATGACGGCCGTAATTGACTGGACGCAATGGAAATGTGAATGTAGCCTTCGAGTGACAGCTTAGTAGGCACCCATACACAGACAAGCGTCAGCTAACCTCACCAGCTGACCATCTAATGTGTATGGGAAGTGTCCCGACAGATTGTGTCAGGGAAGAAAAACATAAGCCATAATGAATTTCCACTGCCCTATTCTGCCACTGCCAGAGAAGTCTGAAGGACACAAAAAGGTGTCTGGCGGCAGCTTATCCCTCTCTCTCCATTCAGAATACATGAGCGCTCGGTAAAGTCGAGTGTTCATTTGTATAAGGGGATTGGAAGAGATAGCTGAGTGTTGGTCCAGCAGCTATATTATGAGTATGGTTACACTAATAAATACGGCGCTGTGCACACAGGGGGAGATTTATCAAAACATGTCCAGAGAAAAGTTGCCAAGTTGCCCATAGAACAGTATTAAAGGGGTATTTCGGAATCAGAAAATGACTCCAAGATATATAGATTACTAATATATAGTCTTATCACATTGAACTAGCTTCAGCATGATTTGGCAAGATTCACCCGATAGGAGATTGTGTCGTCCTCTCATTGTGTGTTGTCTTCAGGTCCCCCTCATCTTCTATTGTCTCAGGGGGCGTGGCTGGATCTTGTCTCTGAGCTCTAGCCCCGCCCCCCCTAAGTGCTGTAATCATCTGACCAGCCCCTAAAGCTAAATCACCATCTCCCAGTTATATACATATTAATTCAGCAAGTTCGGGTAGAAAGAGGTGTGTATACAGCATGCTCCCTTGTAATAAGTAATGCCACAGGCAGAGGAGCAGACAGGGAGCACATACAGCAGCTTGATTCAATGAAACTTGTGCAATGGATCGTTAACATGTGGCAGCACTGCAGAAGAACAGTACACATGCGAATGGATACAGGATGCACCCAACAGCTGAATCCCCTGTGATCAACTACCAAAAAGGGGATTCATTGCAAAAGCATAGGGGATGTTTTACCTTTTCAAAATCAATGGGACACATTTTGAAGCTAGACAGACTTTCCGGCGTAGGCAGACACTGCTTCAGCTCCTCCAGACGAGTGTCATCTAAAAAAACAAAAGTCAAACAATTATGTCTTCAGTTAATGGCATCGTCTATCTCTATCTAGGGGAAAGTGCATAAACCCAAGATCATACCCATGGAAGCGTGTGCATTTTGCATCTCTTGGTCCGATACGTGGATTTTCACTCCAGATTTGGGGGCGAATTCTGCCACTTTGACAGATTTGAGTATATCTATGATGGTGGCTCTGTCTGTCGATCCAGCAATATTATAGGATTGTGCAAAGAGGTTAGCAGCTGCTACGATATAATCCAAGTGCAAAGGCTGCGGATCGGAACACAGTATAAATAACCCTATAAACTCAAGCAAAAGCCACATCCAACCACCTCTTGTTCCCGACTTACCGTGTTCGTATCAAAGGACAGTGGGTGAGGACATCTTTTGGGGCCCGACCAGAAGGGTGCACCAGAAGAGGTCAGCTAAACATAAAACAAAAAGCAGTGCTGTAAAAATACTGATACTCTGGCATCCAGCATACGGATAAAAAGTCACATGATCAATGGCTGCAAACCTGTTCTGGTGGGAAGTTGTGCAGGAGCTGACGGATGTTGTTGGAGTATTGTGTATGCCAGTGGTTGCAGGCCCAGGCCACGCAGTCTGTCCAGGACTTGGGCCTGTCGTTTATGAGGCTTTTGTACACCGCTTCAATCACCTCCAAGGGCTGAGAACCGGGCAGCTTCAAGGTCCTCTCCATGAATTTCGGGTCTCTGAGGGCCAATGAAAATAGTAATTATGAATACAAGTACTTTAAATTCCGTTCTATAGGTTGACCGTGAAATGGATGAATCCCGCACACTATCTGTTCTATTCTTCCCCAACCAGTTTCTAAACTACAATACCCAGCATGCTCGGACAGCCTTCGGCTGTCCGAGCATGCTGTGTGTTGTAGTTTTGAAACAGCTGGAGGCAAACTTGTTGGGAAACCCTGTTCGATTCTATTTGAGTCCAAAAACTCCTCCTTCCCCAGCTTTAGTCACTACTCTATTCATCATCTTGTGCAGTCCGCCATCTACTGGACACTTCATGTAATTGCAGGATAATACACTTAGAGGGGGTTAAAATATACTTGCAAATAGGGATCAATCGATATCGATTTTTTAGGGCAAATACCGATAATCTGCGACCTTTCAGGCCTATAACTTATATCAATATTACGGACCCCGGGAACAGGTAATTATAAAACCGGGGATGGGGGGAGGCAATGGGGCGGCGGTCTCTGGCCGGGGAGGCGGGGCATTATCTGCAAGGTAATTTCCGATACCGATAATGTCCAAAATCGTGAATATTGACCGATAATCGATCGATTCCTACTAGCAAAGCTGATTAATGATGACTGATGGTATGCAAGAGGGGAGATAGGCAGTGTAAACCCCCCCGTGATGCTGCTTATCTTAGAAGAGCCAATACATTAGATGGCTAATAATCCACCCCATTTGTCAGTGTTTGGGTGGGTGATGGTTCATAGATATGGAAACCTTTGAAACTTGCAAAAATCGGCAGCCTAAGAGCGATGTCCCTCCATCTGTGGCTCTACTACTGTTGCAAAACTACAACTCACGGGCATAACTGTCCGGACATGCTGGGAGTTGTAGTTTTGCAATAGCTGGAGGCACCCTGGTTGGGAAACCCTGTTCTGTTCTATTTGATTAATTTCGAATTAACAAAACTTTCAGGACAAGACACATAGATTGCATTATACATAGTGCAGGGCCCGAAGGAATAGACCACGATGACAGCTCAACATTAAATACTCACGTTAAATACTGATTGACATTTTCTGCTGGTTGCTTGAAGAGTCCCTCAAATTCATCTCGAGCCCACTGAGGATCAAACAGAGAAGATTTGGTCACTTCCAAATAGAACTGTAACTTACAATTACCTTTATAATCAATTAGCTGGATGATTTTTATTTTAATCAGATGTTTATGAAATGTTTATATCCCCATTCACATCGCGGCTGCTTTCATGTACAGCCACCTATTACATGTTTTTTTATTTGATTCTAGTAAGAGGGTTTCTTGGCGTTCACAGGACATTACATAAATTTCTAGTTAGTGGGGGGGGTCCAACCTAAAGGGAGGATTGGTTCCCCCGGCAGTAGAACTTGAGACAAGTACAAACACGTGGCCATCTTTCTATTCCCGTTTTGGTTGCGGCAGTCACCTCACCAGGCAGATTGAGGGTCAGGGCACTACAAGCAAGGTGAGAGGCAGAACCCCTTTACTTACCAGAAATCCTTTAGATATACCATAAGGCAATGTTCACACGACAGAATTTTTTCTGAAAATTTTCTGTGGACATTCCGCAAATGGCACACGCCGGCCAGCGCTCGGAAATATGCAATCAACGCTTCATTCACATCGCCAAAGGTAGGCATTAGGATGCCAGCAAAAATGTATTTAAAATATACCATGACATGCCCATTCACATTAAAGGAGATCTACAGCCCTAAATACTTATCCCCTATCCGCAGGACAGGGGATAAGTGTCTGATCGCAGGGAGTCCGAACACTGGAACCCCCACGCAATTTCCTGTAAGGGGCCCCGACTCTGCCGCGGTTCTCCCGTGCAGGAGGAGGAGGAGTGTCTGCCGCAGCATGACGCTGCGGCCGACACGCCCCCTCCATGTATCACTATGTGAGATGCCTCCCCGCGCCTCTGCAGTCTTCGTGCCTCCCCGCGCCTCTGCAGTCTTCGTGCCTCCCCGCCTCTCCCATAGAGCTGTATGGAGGGGACACGTCTACCTCATGTCGGGTCCCCGTAAGGGAGATTGCGGGGGGTCCCAGTGGTCGGGTCCCCCCACAATCAGACACTTATTCCCTATCTTGCGGATAAAGGATAAGTGTCTAAGACTGCAGTACTCCTTTAAATCGAGAAAACTATTATACTACTGATTTTTTTTTTCTTCTTTTTGTTGCTTTTTTTGCTGCAGAACTCAAAAAAATGAAAAGGGCACACCATGGTATACACCTGAATACTTAACGGAAAGCATTCCTGTGTATACCTCAAAAGTATGATGTAAATGGGGCCTTGGGCTAAGTTTCCACTTTTTTTTTCTTACAGTATTTGGATATCTGCCACTGCAGTTTTTGAGCCAAAGCCAGAAGTGTATTCAAAAGGAATAGGACATATAAAGGAAGGACTTGCACGTCTCCTCCGTTATGGATCCACTTCTGACTTTGGCTCAAAAACTGCAGTGGCAGATATCCAAAATCTGCCAGAAAAAAACCAAGTGGAAACCTAGCCTTATAGTGGTTTTCCAGGAAGCAGAAAAGGCCCTACCTGTTCAGCCTAAGAGAAAGATTACTGCTCCGAACCAAGGGGGCAGGGCAAGTCATGATGATCGGGTGAAGAAACCTTGTGATATCCAGTAGGTGCGTGATGTTGCGGCAAAACCATGCATCTATTAGCTATTCCAACACCATGCCCGCGTGCAATATTCCTGACTGGCACCCGTCTCCTCTCGTCTTGTAGCAGTTTATTTACGAGACAACCAGAGAGCAAAATAGGTAGAACCTTTTGTGCCCACGGACAACACATTCAAATCCCAAGTCTCCTTTACCATGGTAACCCTTGCAGCCTCTAACATCACTATTCATGCGGATGTTAGTTATACATTGACAACTTTTACACATTATCCCAAGCAGAGCAGACCAGGAAATATTTTACTATGTGTCAGTATGCAGCTACCTGTAAAGTATGTTCAATAGCATTAGGGAAGTTTTTCAGGGTACATATTGGTATGGACTTTTCTGGGGGGTCCTGGCTTGAGCTGTAAGACTCTGTGAGGAAAGGTATCACAACTTGGACATTCCCTTTGGTTCCCAATGTTCCAGATTCCAGAAGTGGCTTGCGGTAGTACACACAACGCCGGTCCATGTACATCCCTATGAGGAAAAAAACAGAGAAATCAGTCAAAATGAAAAAAACAAAAACCACGATGAAGGCAAATGTAAGGACTAAACTGAATGGTGCAAAACAACTTTCAGCGACTTAGTAAGTGGAAACAGTCCTCAAATATGAGCGTGTGCCTTGATATTGACAATCTTTACTGGTACAACGGTCCCTCGAGTTACAATTTTAATTGTATGCTGAGAGCATAACTATGGAAACCTGGTAATTGACTCTGAAGCCCCAAAATGTCACCCAAAAATAGGAAAAAAGTCAGGATTAAAGAATAATAATAAGTAGATAACTAATATAGATAAAGCAATTCCTTCCATATAAAAGTAATGAAGATCTGCTGGGAGCTGTAATCACTGTCTATGTAGAGGACAGGAGCTTCATCCGGGTCCTGTACAGTACATGTAATATGGAGCCGTCCTCACCTGGTGTCCAAAGGAGCAGCTAACCCTGGTACAGGTAAAGAGTACAGAACATGTAATACCTCCCTGTACTGTGGGGGGGGGGGCGCTACCAGATACCAGTCAGTGCATGCACTTCAGTAATACAGAACATGGGGGGGCGGGATGTATGATGTTGCTGACAGATGTACAGAAGCATGAGACCACTGAGGTCTTCTGCTTCTTGGTGCTGCATTGGGGGCCTGGGCCCCTTACTGGGGTATTGGCTGTACACCCCCTGATGGCGACCCTGAGTACAATGTAGGGCCAGCACATAAGCCTGGTTGTCCCCTATTGGGAGTGTTTTGTCCCCTCTTGTTCCCTATTGGGAGTGTTTTGTCCCTTTGTGGGAGTGTCCGCGTCCACTATTGGGAATATCCCCTATTCGGAGGCTGCAAATACATTAAGTCTCATGTGACTCTGCCGGGGAATTAAAAACTGTCCCCTATTGGGAGGTGTCCGCTAAGGGAGATTTCACTGTATTAGTATAGTCAACTTACTGGCATCCACATTATCAAGTGCATTGGTGACGCCATCTAGTGCTTCGAAGAAATCATCATCGTAAACCTTTTCAGTCTCCGTTCCCACACGATTCTGGTGCCCTATGACGTTCAAGTTTGGGTTCATCTGCTTCACTGCTGCGGCTGCCGTTTCAGATTTCATTTTCTGTAATTGGACAGGAAACAGCAATGTCAGCAAAACTGGAAGCCAAAAGAGACTCTAAAGCAGTGTTTCCCATTCAGGAAGTTTCCAGCTGTTGCAAAACTACAACTCCCAGCATGCCCGGACAGCCGAAGGCTGTCCGGGCATACTGGGAGTTGTAGTTTTGCAACAGCTGGAGGCACCCTGGTTTGGAAACACTAGCCTACAGTAAAGCGGCACTTACCGTAACATCCCAGGGTCTGAAGAGGAACTGTCTGTTCAGATTGGACTTTTCTATGGTGTCCATGTCTGTCACAATGACCTCGCCGCCTTCTCCTGCCCCTAAACCTATCATGGCAAAGTTTTTCAGCAGCTCACAGCCAATGGCGCCAGCACCAACCTGGAGAGAGACATATTGTTTGAATTTCACACCGAATTTGGAAAAGCCCCGACAGTGGTGAATTAAATTCTTACATTTACATCCAAGTAGAACATGGACCAACTGTGTCTAGAAAAATAGAAGTGATGTCACATACCAGAAAGTACTTCTGTTTTCCAATTTTCTCCTGGAAGTCAGATCCAAACACAGCAATTTGCCCATCGTAGCGAGATTTCTTCTGTTTTGGGGGGGGGAGCAGAACAAGTATTAGGAAGACGCTGAAAGGTGTTTATCCAAATGAAAAAGCAACCAATACTAAAGAAGTCCTCTATGTGTATAAAATGTATCTTTATTTTCTTCCCTTTGCCTTTGCTATTAGTCCTGTTTTCTGTCTATTAATTCACACTATGAGATGATTGGCCCTAATAACATACGAACGTGTATTATGTATGCACAAACATTTATTTTTGTTCTAGTTGCTGATACAGCATTATGTATCATGCGTTTTTAGTCATTTTTATGTATTTTTTTTTATACTAATATAATATGATAATATTTTGATATAATCTTTGTTATTTGGTCTCTTTCTTTGGCGTTTATACAGCAGAAGTTCAAAACCAATTCCCTTCAGGGCATAAAGCCCCTCCGGGACTGAGCCCTTTACTAGGGTTACCCCTTTAAAATATCACTTTTATTGATTTACACTAAAATTACCCCAATATTGTGCATAAATAATAAAAAAAAGTGTATTAAAAACACAACCAGGATATTGGAATCAGGTCCTATTCAGACCAATAATCAACTAGGAGTATTAGAGGATCATATCACTGTTATTCCTTATTTCAGGGTCAATATATTTTCCCCTATATTTGATCCTCTGATTCCTCCTCTATTCAATTCCTGGTTGATAATTAAAATACAATTCTCCTTAGCATCCCACCGACGTTTCGCCGGAAAGAACCAGCTTTATCAAGGTGTGGGATACTAATGCCGGGTTCTGACATTCACACAGGTTTAACACTCCTGTTTGTAGGCATTACCAATGCTGGCGTATAATGTGGCCTATGGGAATATGCTGTGTCACAGCTCCATGTGTTGTTTCTTGTCTCGTTGGGTTCTTTACCTATTATAACAAACATCATATTCACAACCTGATTCTGAGATCCTGGTTGTGTTTTTAATGCACAATTTTTGTATTTATGTACAATATTGGGGTAATTTTAGTGTAAATCAGTAAGAGTGATATTTTAAAGGGTTAACCCTAGTCAAGGGCTCAGTCCCGGAGGGGCTTCATGCCCTGGTTTTGAAGTATAATAAACCCTGGGTACTCGATGGGAGATTTTGTTATAATATACAGCAGAAGAGCCCAGACGGTGAACACTTACAGGACTGCAGTTCTCCTCTGTCAGCAGAGAATCTTCATTTTCTTCAGGCAAACATTCTAGGGCATCAAAATACAACCACTGCATGATTGGTGTGAACTTCCCAGACAAGGCCTGCAGGCAGAAAACCAGTCAGTACAACCAATGACAGCATAGTGACTTGTAAGAAGTAGACAGCGGAATGCATGGGATACCTTCATGGCTTCCTGTGCTGCTAAGCCCCCCACGAAAGCGTTAACTGGCGCGAGGTTTCCGGTGGCCTGGAATGCCAGCTTCTTCAGAAGGCTTTCTTTCAGCTCCTCCTGCTTTGCAGATCCAGATAACTTCTCGTTGATTTCTTT
The DNA here is from genome assembly GCF_029499605.1 of Hyla sarda. Classification (NCBI taxonomy): domain Eukaryota; kingdom Metazoa; phylum Chordata; class Amphibia; order Anura; family Hylidae; genus Hyla; species Hyla sarda. Next base: position 13,021,438 of record NC_079197.1, on the reverse strand, counting down.
GGTAAGGGCCAGCAGCTCAGTGGCATCAGCCTGATACAAAAAAAAAAAAAAAAAAGTTAATCATTTAAAATCTTTACAAACTTACATGCAAAACACACAAGAGGCGTGGGCCCCGACCTCATTACGGGGCTTGGGAAGGCGTCCGTTCTTTTTCTGGAAAGCGTGCAGACCCTGGAATCCCAGGTGCAACTGGGACGGATGGTCAAACTTTGCAAAGTCTGTGATGACAAACTCTGGTTCCTGGATAGATTCCTTTAAGGGTTTCTAGAAGAAAAAAAAAAAAAATTATATAAAAAAAAAACTGAAAAATAAATACCGTATATACTCGAGTATTAGCCGTTCCGAATATAAGCCGAGGCCCCTAATTTCACCCCATAAACCTAGGAAAAGTTATTGACTCGACTATAAGCCTAGGGTGGGAAATGCATCATATCCCCCCCCCCCCCCCCCCAAATGTCATCATCCAGACCCCCGTCACCATCCCCATCATTACCGCCTGTCAATCTCTTTGTCATTTTTTTGTTTTCTACTCCCCTCCCCAGTTGTTGCTTTCTCGGTGGGAAGCTGAGTCCAGTGAGCTGGTCCGGGCCACCCATCTTCGGCCATCTATGCTGCAGGAACAGTCTGGTGGGGAGGGTTAGTCATTCTGGGCTGTCCATCTTCACCGGGAGGCCCTCTTTTCCTCACCGGGCCGGCAAAGGACTAGTGACGTTGCGTTGACGACGCGCAGGGACGTCCGTGAAGATGGACAGCCCGGAACGACTAACCCTCCCCACTGGACGGTCCCTGCAGCATAGATGGCCGAAGATGGATCGCCTGGCCCATCCCCTCACAGCTAAGTCAGAAGTGGTTTTTGTTCACTCGAGTATAAGCAGAGGGGGGCGTTTTCAGCACGAAAACTCTGCTTATACTCTAGTATATACGGTAAAAAAATAAAAGTACACACTTTAAAATTAACAATAATCATATAAATAAATTAAAACAAACATTTAAATGAGGGTAACTTTTCTCAAAAGAGGTAACACAATATAAGTGCTGAATCTCCACTTACAAAGCTAATTTTTTTCGGCATCTTTACTTGGCTGACGATGCCCCCGCGGATGTAGTCTGTAAACTTTGTCGTGTCGCAGATGCTGAATGTGTATGGTCCTGCAAGGAAGGAACAAGGACAATGATACTCTCTATATACAAACAGCTGGGGGCAGGTTACTGTGAGGGGAATGGGGAAGAGAGGTGGGAAGGATGATCATACCTAGTACTTTGATTTCCACAGGATCAGAGTTGTTCAGCTCGGTCATGCCTTGTAATTCGGTGAACGTTACGTAATCGCTGCTTTCGAAGCCGTGACGAGCCTCGTCCAGGCAGGTGACCACGCCCGGGTTATCCTAAGAAAACGAAAACCATTGTATCATACTGTAATGTTCTCCAAACACATGGACAAAACACGTCCTTCTCTCCAGCCATGCTTCCGCTCAATTTACCCTACGTCTACAGTGTATTTCGGAGTATTTCCCCTACAACGCATACAAAGGCATATACATGCTACAGTATAGACCAGTGGTCTCCAACCTGCGGACCTCCAGATGTTGCTTAACTACAACTCCCAGCATGCCCGGACAGCCAACAGCTGTCCGGGCAAGCTGGGGGTTGTAGTTTTGCAACATCTGGAGGTCCGCAGGTTGGAGACCACTGGTCTATACCGTCCACAGGTACCCATTTTTTGTTTGGGATGTCCCCGTATGGCATTGTGCAGCAAATTATGCTATTACATTAAGCCAGTGAGTCACCGACTGTTGCAAGACTACAACACCCTGCACGCCCGAACAACCTACTGGGAGTTTGTTTTGAAACAGCTGCAGGCACACTGGCTTTAAGGGGTACTCCCGTGGAAAACTTTTTTATTTTATTTTTTTCAATCAACTGGTGCCAGAAAGTTAAACAGATTTGTAAATTACTTCTATTAAAAATATCTTTACCCTTCCAGTACTTTTTAGGGGCTATATACTAAAGAGGAAATGCTTATTTTTTTAGATTTTAGTGCTCTCTGCTGACCATTTTAAGAACTGTCCAGAGCAGGAGAAAATCCCCATAGTAAACATATGTTGCTCTAGACAGTTCCTAAAATGGACAGCAGAGGTCAGCAGAGAGCACTGTGGTCATGACATCAGTGAAATCTAAAAAGAAAAAAAACATTTCCTCTGTTGTATATAGCCCCTAAAAGGATTAGGATTTTTTAATAGAAGTAATTTACAAATCTGTTTAACTTTCTGGCACCAGTTGATTTAAAAAAAAAAAAAAAAAAAAAATAGATATAAATATAAATAATATAAATAATAATAATAATATAAATAATAATAATAATATAAATAATGTTTTCCACGGGAGTACACCTTTAAAACAGGATTCACTGACAAATACAAGAGAAGAAGAGAACACCTTTTCGGCCTCTGTCCCCAAGCACCGAGTGAATACAGTGCAGTAAGGTGAAGGGGGGGCTCATACATATTAACAATAATACATTTCTAGATATTCAGTGTTCATACCTTTGTAATCATGGAAATCATGGCACTTAGGGGCTGCTCTCCGTTGGGATCCAGTACGACCATTTCATCACCAAAGTCACAGAACAGTTGCCTGTACCAGAGGAAATTCAGAGTTGTTCAGTACATGAAATAGGATCAGAATATGATAAACCCCTCAGCCTTCATCTGATATTTTACAGTAATTCACACCAGAGACCTTCAGAACTGCGACATTCTTGAGCATTGGATAGTGAAAGGCCTGTGCTGTACTTTTAAGAGTATGCCTTAAATACACTGCTCAAAAAACATAAAGGGAACACTTACACAACACAATGTAACTCCAAGTCACTGACACTTGTGTGAAATCCCACTGTCCACTCAGGAAGACACTGATTGACAATCAATTTCACATGGAACAGACAACACGTGGAAATTATAGGCAATTAGCAAGACACCCCCAATAAAGGAGTGGTTCTGCAGGTGGTGGTGACCACAGACCACTTCTCAGTTCCTATGCTTCCTGGCTGATGTTTTGGTCACTTGAATGCTGGCAGTGCTTTCACTCTAGTGGTAGCATGAGACGGAGTCTACAACCCACACAAGTGGCTCAGGTAGTGCAGCTCATCCAGGATGGCACATCAATGCGAGCTGTGGCAAGAAGGTTTGCTGTGTCTGTCAGCGTAGTGTCCAGAGGATGGAGGCGCTACCAGGAGACAGGCCAGTACATCAGGAGACATGGAGGAGGCCGTAGGAGGGCAACAACCCAGCAGCAGGACCACTACCTCCACCTTTGTGCAAGGAGGAGCAGGAGGAGCACTGCCAGAGTCCTGCAAAATGACCTCCAGCAGGCCACAAATGTGCATGTGTCAAGGGTGGTATGAGGGCCCGACTCCACAGGTGGGGGTTGTGCTTACAGCCCAACACCGTGCAGGACGTTTGGCATTTGCCACAGAACACCAAGATTGGCAAATTCGTCACTGGCGCAGTGTGCTCTTCACAGATGAAAGCAGGTTCACACTGAGCACATGTGACAGAGTCTAGAGATGCCGTGGAGAACGTTCTGCTGCCTGCAACATCCTCCAGCATGAACAGTTTGGCAGTGGGTCAGAAATGGTGTGGGGTGGCATTTCTTTGGGGGGCCACACAGCCCTCCATGTCCTTTACAGAGGTAGCCTGACTGCCATTAGGTACCAAGATGATATCCTCAGACCCCTTGTGAGGCCATATGCTGGTGCGGTTGGCCCTGGGTTCCTCCTAATACAAGACAATGCTAGACCTCATGTGGCTGGAGTGTGTCAGCAGTTCCTACAAGAGGAAGGCATTGATGCTATGGACTGGCCGCCCCTTCCCCTGAATCCGATTGAGCACATCTGGGACGTCTCGCTCCATCCACCACAGACTGTCCAGGAGTTGGCGGATGCTTTAGTCCAGGTCTAGGAGGACATCCCTCAGGAGACCATCCTCCACCTCATCAGGATCATGCCCAGACGTTGTAGGGAGGTCATACGGGCATGTGGAGGCCACACACACTACTGAGCCTCATTGGGACTTGTTTTAAGGATATTACATAAAGTTGGATCAGCCTGTAGTGGGGTTTTCCACTGTGATTTTGAGTGTGACTCCATATCCAGACCTCCAGGGGTTGATACATTTGATTTCCATTGATAATTTGTGTGTGATTTTGTTGTCAGCGCATTCAACTATGTAAAGAGGAAAGTATTTCATACAATTAGTTCATTCATTCAGATGTAGGATGTGTTACCTTAGTGTTCCCTTTAGTTTTTCTGGGCAGTGTACATTTACCTAGAACACTGTGTGTATTTGACACTGTGGATGCACCAGACAGCAGTCCATCTTGTGCTGATCTGCCACTACTTCAAAATGTACCCCCTATATGCAGAACTCCTGTAATTTGCAGAACAGGACCCAGTCTCTTCCTGTGCATGGCGAGGTGTGTTGGCAAACACTCCAAGCATTCTCTATAGGAGCAGGACCCAGTTCTGAAGATTACGGGTGGTCCCAGAGGTCAAATCCCCACGATCAGACACTTATCCCATATCTAGTGAATAGGGGATGTTTTGAAATATAGTACCAAATTAAAATTAAAGATTACATAAGCAGTAGAACTGTACAATAACCACTCACCCGAACAGACCCCTGGTGTCAGCTACAATGAACTTTATATTGTGACCATGGCAGAAATCTCCCACTCGTAGCTGTTCGTCTAGTGTTGAATTGGTGAGAATCACAAGCTGAGGACAAAAATATGTAAATAAAATATGTGCCATATATACATTTCCATATACACACACACACATATATATCTAAATATGCAATGTACAAAGCTGGAGTTAGGCGCTATACCCACAAACAGTACTCATCCGGTTGGGTCTGCATTGTAACTCTAATTTAAATGGGCACTGTCATAAAAATTTTTTTTTGCTATTGCACTCCTTATGGTAAATAAAAAATCTTTCTAATGTACAAAAAAAAAAAAAAAAAAGAAATTAAGCTCTATGTTTTAAAAAGCTGCCACTAGGTGTCTCTACTTGTTCGAAGCACATTTCTCCCCCCCCCCCCCCATCTCTTGGAACGCCCCTTCCCAGTCTGTGAATCCGACCGAGACTGAGCAGAAAATACAGAGCGATATCGAGGTAGAAAAGTAAAAAATAAAAATAAAGGCATGGAGTGGTTTATCATGATGGGGGGCAGTGAACGGGGGGGGGGGGATTATAACATTTAACAAGATCAGGAGAGGTACTCTTTAAAGGACCCCAAGCAATTGACATTTTCTTGAAGACAACACATTACAAGATATAACACTTGCATTTGGTCCTTGTGAGACTTACCTGAAAGCTGGAGAGGAATTCATCAGTCAGGGGGCTGCTGGAGGCAGATACAGGCACGTAGGTGTTCAGCTCGGCCAGTCTGGGGTACGCTACCTCCGCTCGATTCTTGCCAAGGTCTTCCTCACGGAGGTAGAACTGTCACAAAACAACAACACAAGGCTGAATGGGGAATATGAGAACAGGGGCCCCTTATCCCTCAAATTAATGGAGCAGCAGTGTGCCTGCACAACTCCCATTTTAAACTCTATGGGACTTCCAAAGATAGCCTATAGCAGTCTGCTGACCTGGGAGGAGAGGTCTCCCCATTCAGTGTTTGTCTGGTCATGGACGGTGACCGATTTAACACCTCCTAGGATAATGTTCTTTGCAATCTCCACACCGAGACCGTTCATCCCTGAGACGAGAACATTGGAGTTCTGCATCCGCTTCATGGCCTCGTGGCCCAAGACATACCTGAAAAAATGGAACGGATGTCAATGAGAGGAATAAAAAATATCATACATTAAACCATACAGTGCACTCAAAAGAGTTCAATATGTACGTCCACATACAATGGTGCCCCCATCATGGGTTCATACTGTATTCTAATCTAAAACTCTAACTTTACCTCACCCCCAGCTGTCTACTTCTGGATCTCTCTCTCTCTCTCCAAAAGTGTCCAATGTTGCAGTAACATCATGTGGCCCTTGACCACTGCATGTGGCTCGCTTTTTGCCTACACATGCCAGTCACCAGTTAGCAAACGCCCCCTTCAAGCGGAAGAAAGTGACTGGCTTGTGTTGGCACAGAGCAAGATTTGGTGTGCCATAGTAGTATCATTCCAGATCCCAGGACAACTCCTTGTGTAATGTTCAACAACATTGCATTTAAATAGAACCTGTCATTGTGAAAAACTTCTCACATGTCACAAGTTATTCAGATCTCAACCGATCCAAACGAGCCGAGAGAAGTCTGCGCTGCTGCACACTTTCCCTGCCTGTGTCATGTGATTGAGACAGACAATCTCAGACCAGTGATTTTCAACCTGCGGACCGCCAGATGTTGCAAAACTACAACTCCCAGCATGCCCGGACAGCCGTTGGCTGTCCGGGCATGCTGGGAGTTGTAGTTTTGCAACATCTGGAGGTCCGCAGGTTGAAGACCACTGTCATAGACCTACATGGCGAGTTTGTCTCAATCATGTCACATAGTCTAGAGAGAATGCGCTGAGCACAAACTTCTCCTGATCCGCGGAGGTCTGAACACGATGACCCCTGCAAAATCAAAACTTTTGACAAGTTGCTGGGAAATGTCAAGAGTTTTTCTTAAATAAAGTGGCCATTTAACACCAATATTCTCTGATATGGCAGCATATGGAGGCACCATTGTCTACACGGTCTGCTCATACTCACAGCTGACGAGAGTACAGCCCCTCATCGATCTCGACGTCATTCCCGTTCCGAGCCATGCCCTGAAAGGAAAAAGAAAAACGTATGGTCAGCACTCGATCAGCACTTGACCTCTAACGAGTAATGAAGCTGTCGGGGAGGTAGGGTTGGGGGGGGGGGGGGGGGGGGGTTCTGGCTTACGTTGGCTGGCGCTGTCCGCTCTGTGCTCACAGAATTGGAGGATGCGCAGTTTGAACCCGTCTTTGTATCAGATCCGGCCACGCGACGCTTCTTAGACACCGGCGAGCTGGACATCTGCAAATAAAAAAGGGAAACAGATCAGATTATAGAACAGCCGCATCCCACCCCGAACAGATAACATGAGAGATACCAAATAATAACCCCCCCTCCTCCTCCTCCTCCGCACGACAGCTGTGACTTTCCCACCCAAGAGCAGAAACTAAGGACAGGATCCTAACAGGGCCGCAGAGCGAATTCTCCTCTTTCAGCTTTAACCCCTTTAGAACACAATAGTTTTTTTTAACCATTTTTCATTGGTTTGTTCCAAAAGTTACTTTTCTCATTCACCCAGTATAAGGACTTGTGCCTGTGACGTACTGTTGGCAAAACTAAACCTCCTCCCGGCACACCCCATTGGTTCACAGGAACGGTTCGACAGCTACTTAGTACATAGAAAGTGCAGGGTATGAGGAGGGGGGGGGGGGTGTTAAAAAAAAATTTATAATAAAAAAAAAAGCAGATGCCGCAATAAACTGGTCGCCGCAGGTCCGACTACTCCAACCCTTATTAAAAGGAGTAGTCCAGTCCTGAAAAACGTATCACCTATCCTAAGGATCGGGGATAAGTTTCAGATCGCGGGTGGTCTGACCGCTGGGACCCCCCGCAATCTCCCATACGAGGCACTGGCAGCCCGGAGGAAGGGGGTGTGTCTACCACCGCATGAAGAGTTGGCTGCCATGCCCCCTCAATACAACTCTATGGCAGAGCCGGAGATTGCCAAAGGCAGGTGGTCGACACGACCACTTCCCGCGGGCTGCCGGGGCCCCATACGGGAGATTGCGGGGGTCCCATTGGTCAGACCCCCCACGATCTGAAACTTCTCCCCGATCCTTAGGATAGATGATAAGTTTTTCAGGACTGGACTACTCCTTTAAAAGGGGTTCTCCACTGCCCTGCCTTCCGGAGTTCCGCTCGCAGCGTCTGGCAGTTTATTACTCCAAACGCTGTGTGCGGGCTTCCGTGTTCGAGGCCGCCCCTTCGCGACGTCACGCCCGCCCCCTCAACGAAAGTCTATGGGAAGGGAGCGCGACCGCTGTCATGCCCCCTTCCCATTGACTTTCGCTGAGGGGGCAGGCGTGACGTCGCGAGGGGGCGGCCTCAAACACGGAAGCCCGCACACAGCGTTCGGAGTAATAAACTGCCAGACGCTGCGAGCCGAGCTCCGGAAGGCAGGGCAGTGGAGAACCCCTTTAACCAATGGGGAAAACCCATGTCCGGCCATAAGGTTCACCAGCAAAATCACACACATGAATGGGCGAGGAGCCGCACCCAGCAAATGTCTTCTCCATTTTGGACCATTTGGGCAGTGTTGTCCCAGCCGCAGCACTCCAGCTGTTGCAAAACTACAACTCTCAGCATGCTCGGACAGCCAACGGCTGTCCGAGCATGCTGAGAGTTGTTGTTTTGCAACAGCTGGAGGGTCGTGTGTTGGACAAGGAGGAGACTCCCGCCCATATACAGATGTCACCAGCCCCAGGCAGCGGAACACCGCTAAACCCAATGATATAGCCGAAATAGTGACTACCTGCTGACCTGAGGGTGAGTGTAGTATTCTCAGTATCCCTCCATCTTCACCTCCTAAGAACTTTCATAAAATGCAATAAAAAAAAAAAAAAAAAACTTTACTAAAACTTCCGACCTCCTGATATTTATACAGTACAGTTTCATTTTGTTACCCAGCCTGTCAAGAAGGCATGCTGGGAGTTGTAGTTTTAACACAATTGGAGGTGACTGTGCTAGAAGGTAAATATAACAGCGGCTACAGCACCCGCAATGACCTACAGAACTGACTCGGGTCACGTTCACACTAGACTGATTTGTTGCAGTAACGCCTTGTCATGCATGTTTAGGAGGTCGCTTCTGCAGCGGACAATGTCACATGCACAGGAGAGTCATAGGAATATCTGCCACGTATGACCATATATGACCCCAGTTCCTGCTGTTCTTCTATGGACGCCCTAAGGCTCCGTCTGAATTACCATTAGAGGTTCTGTCTGATCTGACGGGAAGCACGGCGCTATTCAATGGATACACCATGACCAGCCCTTTATTTGTCAATAGGGTCTGTTGGATGTTTGATGGGTCTGGTGCTGCCATTACAACAGGAGCAACGATTGTGGCTTGAACAGAACATTAAAGGGGCACTCCACTGGAACAAAAAAAATTTTAAATCAACTGGTGCCAGAAAGTTAGACAGATTTGTACATTACTTCTATTAAAAAAAAAAAAAAAAAACTTAATCCTTCCAGTACTTAGATGCTGTTATGATCCACAGGAAGTTCTTTTCTTTTTGAATTTCCTTTCTGCCTGACCACAGTGCTCTCTGCTGACACCTCTGTCCATTTTAGGAACTGTCCAGAGCAGGAGCAAATCCCCATAGCGAATCTCTCCTGCTCCGGACAGTTTCTAAAATGGACAGAGGTGTCAGCAGAGAGCACTGTGGTCAGGCAGAAAGGAAATTCAAAAAGAAAAGAACTTCCTGTGGTGCATAACCGCAGATGATTTTTTTTTTTTTTTTTTTATAGATGTAATTTACAGATCTGTAACTTTCTGGCACCAGTTGATAAAATAAAAAAAAAATATATATATAATTTTTTTTTTCCAGTGGAGTACCCCTTTAACTCCTTAACGACCAAGGACGTATATTTACATTCTTGCCCGGCATGTAACTGAAGCCGGGACGCTGGGCTAAAAGCGCGCTGCAGCGATTGCGGTGCAACGCGCTATTGACCCTTTAGACGGGGCGTTTAAAGTTGAACGCCGCGTCTAAAACGAAAGTGAAAGCTTCCCGGCTGCTCAGTGGGGCTGATTGGGACCACCGCAGTGAAAATGCGGTGCCCTGATCAGCTGGGACACGAGTGGAGGTCCTCTTACCTGCCTCCGACGTGTCCCTTCGCGATTGATTGCTCCAAGCCTGAGATGCAGGCTTGAGCAATCGACCGCCAATAACACGGATCAATGCAAAGCTATGGCTTTGCAGTGAACAGTGTATAAGATCAGTGTGTGCAGTGTTATAGCCTCCTATGGGAACTACAACACTGCAAAAAAAGAAAGTTAAAAAGTTAAATGTCATTTAACCCTTCCCCTAATAAAAGGCCAAATCACCCCCCTTTTCCCATAAAAAAACCAAACAAAAGAAAAAATAAATATAAACATGTGGTATCGCCGTGTGCGTAAACGTCCGAAATATAAAAATATATCATTAACTACAATGTCAATGGCGTATGCGCAAAAAAATTCCAAAGTCCAAAATAACGTCTTTTTGGTCACTTTTTATACCATGAAAAATGAATAAAAACCGATCAAAACGTTCGATCAATATAAAATGATACCGCTAAAAACTTCAGATCACAGCACAAAATATGAGCCCTCATACCACCCCGTACGCAGAAAAATAGAAGTTATAGGGGTCAGAAGATTTTAACAAGACAATTTTAAACGTATACATTTCCGTGCATGTAGTTATGATTTTTTCCAGAAGTCCGACAAAATCAAACCTATATAAGTAGGGGATCATTTTAACCGTATGGACCTACAGAATAAAGAGAAGGTGTCATTTTTACCAAAAAATGTACTGCGTAGAAACGGAAGCCCCCAAAAGTTACAAAATGGCGTTTTTTCTTCAATTTCATCGCACAATGATTTTGTTTTCCATTTCGTAGTCGATTTTTGGGTAAAATGACTGATGTCACTGCAAATAGAATTGGTGGCGCAAAAAAAATAAGCAGTCATATGGATTTTTAGGTGCAAAATTGAAAGGGTTATGATTTTTAAAAGGTGAGGAGGAAAAAACGAAAGTGCAAAAACGGAAATATCGGCGGTCCTTAAGGGGTTAAGGTAGGTTCACACAGGCTGGTTTACCCGCAGAGGAAAATCTGCAATTTTCTACTGCGGTAACCCCCAAAAAGTCCGACAGTGTGCGTATTGTGCTGCACATTTTTCACAGACGATTTTGCCACTTATTGATCTTAAAGGGGTACTCCGCCAGAAAACATCTCATCCCCTATGCAAAGGAAAAGGGATGAGTTGTCTGATCATGGTGGACCCGATGCAGGGGACCCCCACTATCTCCGGGCCGGCAGCATTGTCATCCGGAACATGGAAGCTTGGAGCTTCCGTATTCCTGACGTCATGCCACGCCCCCTCCATTCATGTCTATGGGAGGGGGCGTGACTACGTAGCATAGACATGAATGGAGGGGGTGTGGCGGCTGTAGGGCAATCTAAAGCACAGGGCATTAGACATCTTATCCTCCATCCTTTGGACCCCATTAATGGGTAGCAAAATCCGCAGCAAAATATGCACATGAACAAAATGTCAACAAACCTAACAAGCTACCACATGTATAAAAAGGCGAAGGATGTGAAAATCTGAGGTGATGACGGGCGTGACATTAGGTCTGTGAACCTGGAAGCGCCAGACAACAGACAGTGGAGATCTATTATATCGTTGTGGGAGAAAGATATTCCGCCAGCAAAACAAGCCGGTGATAGGACCGCTCGGAAACGCGCCATCTCAATAGACATCAATGCATATTAAAGTGGATTCCCGCCAAAACAATTAATATGTTAAAGGGTTACTCCGGTGGAATGTGTAGTGAATACAGCCTTAGGGTGCATTCACACCACGTTTTGTACATACGGGTGCCGGATCCGGCGGGGGGGGAGGGGCAAACCGGGCGCTCCCGTAACCCGGCCGGATGAGCCCGTGACTCCATTTACTTTAATGATCCGACCGGAGTCAAACGATGACTCCGGTCGGCTCAGATTTGACCCGTATGTGATTTCCTGACCGGACCTAAAACCGTAGTATACTACGGTTTTAGGTCCGGTCCAAATCCACATACGGGTCAAAACTGAGCCGACCGGAGTCATCGTTTGACTCCGGTCGGATCATTAAAGTAAATGGAGTCACGGGCTCATCCGGCCGGGGTACGGGAGCGCCCAGTTTGCCCCTCCCCCCCCCGGATCCGGCACCCGTATGTACAAAACGTGGTGTCAACACAGCCTTACATTGATCTGAACCAGTCCTTCAGGTGCCGGATTGGTTACTATGTATCACATGTCTCTCAATGTTCCGTGCCTCATATGGACTGGATGAGATCAGGCCCGGCAGATTTTGACTTCCCAATTTAAAAAGGGATACTCCGGTGGAAAACATTATTATAATTAATATATATAAATATATATATATATATATATATATATATATATATATATATATATATATATATATATATATATATATTTATTTATTTATTTTTTTTTTTTTTAAATCAACTGGTGTTGTGAATTACTTCTATTAAAAAATCTTTATCCTTCCAGTACTTATTAGCAGCTGTATGCTACAGAGAAAAATCTATTTTTTTTTAATTTCTTTTTTGTCTTGTCCACAGTGCTCTCTGCTGACACCTCTGTCCGTGTCAGGAACTGTCCAGAGCAGCTTAGATTTGCTATGGGGATTTTCTTCTGCTCTGGACAGTTCCTGACACGGGCATCAGGTGTCAGCAGAGAGGCCTGTGGACAAGACAAAGAAATTCAAAAAGAAAAGAATTTCCTCTGTAGCATACAACTGCTAATAAGTACTGGAAGGGTAAAGATTTTTTAATAGAAGTAATTTACAAATCTGTTTAACTTTCTGGCACCAGTTGATGTTTTCCACCGGAGTACCCTTTTAAGTGGGAAAACCTGCATTGAATTAATTTATAGTCAGGTGATGTGCGCCAATGTTTTTGATAGAACATAAGACGCAGTTCAGATGGGGAGTAATGGATATCAGTAGAGGCGACCAAAGCATTAGGAGCTCGTAAACCGTACACAGCAGCAAAAGAATCTTGTTGCAAAACTACAAATCCCAGCATGCCCGGACAGCCAACGGCTGTCCGGGCATGCTGAGAGTTGTAGTTTTGCAACAGTTGGAGAGTCACAGGTTGGGTAACACTGTCCTATAGCTGTAAAGGCATGCTGGGAGTTTTAGTTCTGCACCAGCTGAAGAGTCACAGGTAGGGCGACACTATCCTACAGCTGTCATGGCATGATGGGAGTTGTAGTTTTGCAACAGCTGGAGAGTCACAGGTAGGGTAACACTGTCCTATGGTTGCCAGTATGCTGGGATTTGTAGTTCTGCACCAGCCGGAAAGCAACATATTGGGGGGAACGGCTACTATAGACGTATGTGACACTGAAGTCCTCGGGTGGAAATCCCCGACACTCCAGCTCCGGGCACTCAGGGGTTAATCCTTTCCAGGAAAGCGGAAGCTCTGGGCGGCGGCCGGCATCAGGTTCGCTCGCTCCGTACACGCCCGGGGGACGGAATCCGTGGCAGTAAATGAATTAAACCTGCGTCTCTTCAAAGATCCAGATGGGTCAGACAATGCAGGAGTCCTCCATAGCGACGGTTCTGATCCTATCCGAAAAGGAACGCAGCGAATGCTCCGAACTTTCCTATTGACAAAAACTTTAAAAGGAGTGCTGCTCGTCACGTAACGCCAAAAAAGATTTACATATTTTAGTCCCATCAGCAACGCCCAGAAACGGCTCACAGGTAGGGTACAGAGTCCCGACAAGTCTCAGTCCTAATCAATACGGCGCCGCAGCGGCGACCAATAAGACGCTACGGCGGAAAAATGGTCAATGGAAAAATCTAAGGTGAACTTGAGGAATAAATGGAAATACATATATATCACTTGGTGAATTTCATGTAAAGCAGATATATATATATATATATATATATATATATATATATCTATATCTATCTATATCTATATCTATCATATCATATATCTCCAGACTGCAGGGGCAGTATATATATTTTATCTCTCTATATAAATCATAAATCAAAAATTGTATATACAGCCTACAGGTGTGGCATACAGAGGGCAGAAATATATATGGTATATATAACCTACAGGATATACAAAGGGAAAAAAAATTATATGCATGGTATATACAGCCTACAGGTGTGGTATACAGAGGGCAGAGCTGTATGTATATAAATAAGAAGTAACAATGGTATATACAGGTGTGATATACAAAGAACAGAAATATATATATTATATATATGGTATGCAGTCTACAGGCGTGGCATAAGTAGGGCAGAGCTGTATGTATATAAATAAGTAAATATGGTATATACAGCCTACCGGTGTGATATACAGGGGCAGAAATGTATATCACAGTATGTATGGTATATACAATTACAGCCTACATGTGTGATACACAGAGGGCTATATATATATGTGCGGTATACAGCGGGCAGAGCTGTGTATATCTAGATAGCAGGGAGTATATATATATGTGCGGTATACAGCGGGCAGAGCTGTGTATAGATAGCAGGGAGTATATATAGGTGCGGTATACAGCAGGCAGAGCTGTGTATAGATAGCAGGGAGTATATATAGGTGCGGTATACAGCGGGCAGAGCTGTGTATAGATAGCAGGGAGTATATATAGGTGCGGTATACAGCGGGCAGAGCTGTGTATAGATAGCAGGGAGTATATATAGGTGCGGTATACAGCGGGCAGAGCTGTGTATATATGGATAGCAGGGAGTATATATAGGTGCAGTATACAGCGGGCAGAGCTGTGTATAGATAGCAGGGAGTATATATAGGTGCAGTATACAGCGGGCAGAGCTGTGTATAGATAGCAGGGAGTATATATAGGTGCGGTATACAGCGGGCAGAGCTGTGTATAGATAGCAGGGAGTATATATAGGTGCGGTATACAGCAGGCAGAGCTGTGTATAGATAGCAGGGAGTATATATAGGTGCAGTATACAGCGGGCAGAGCTGTGTATAGATAGCAGGGAGTATATATAGGTGCAGTATACAGCGGGCAGAGCTGTGTATAGATAGCAGGGAGTGTATATATAGGTGCGGTATACAGCGGGCAGAGCTGTGTATAGATAGCAGGGAGTATATATAGGTGCGGTATACAGTGGGCAGAGCTGTGTATATATGGATAGTAGGGAGTATATATAGGTGCGGTATAGAGCGGGCAGAGCTGTGTATAGATAGCAGGGAGTATATATAGGTGCAGTATACAGCGGGCAGAGCTGTGTATAGATAGCAGGGAGTATATATAGGTGCGGTATACAGCGGGCAGAGCTGTGTATAGATAGCAGGGAGTATATGTAGGTGCGGTATACAGTGGGCAGAGCTGTGTATAGATAGCAGGGAGTATATATAGGTGCGGTATACAGCGGGCAGAGCTGTGTATATATGGATAGCAGGGAGTATATATAGGTGCGGTATACAGCAGGCAGAGCTGTGTATAGATAGCAGGGAGTATATATAGGTGCAGTATACAGCGGGCAGAGCTGTGTATAGATAGCAGGGAGTATATATAGGTGCGGTATACAGCGGGCAGAGCTGTGTATAGATAGCAGGGAGTATATGTAGGTGCGGTATACAGTGGGCAGAGCTGTGTATAGATAGCAGGGAGTATATATAGGTGCGGTATACAGCGGGCAGAGCTGTGTATATATGGATAGCAGGGAGTATATATAGGTGCGGTAAACAGCAGGCAGAGTTGTGTATATTTATACATAGCAGGTATATATAGGTGTGGTATACATCAGGCAGAGCTTTGTATATATAGATAGCAGGGAGTATATATAGGTGCAGTATACAGCGGGCAGAGCTGTGTATATATGGATAGCAGGGAGTATATATAGGTGTGGTATACATCAGGCAGAGCTTTGTATATATAGATAGCAGGGAGTATATATGGTACATATAGAGATTACAGGTGTGGTATACAGAGGGTAGAGCCTACACACACAGAGACAAATACATATGGTATAAACCAGTGTTTCCCAACCAGGGTACCTGAGGCTTTTGCAAGACTACAACTCCCAGCATTCCCGGACAGCCAAGAGGGAACAGAGAGACAGAAGCTGAGACTGAAGATGCTGAAGACATGCTATAGATCATTTATAACCTGTGACAGAACTACAACTCCCTACAGGCTATCCTCAACATGCTGCTGCAAAACTACAACTCCCAGCATTCCCGGACAGCCAACGGCTGTCCGGGAATGCTGGGAGTTGTAGTTTTGCAACAGCTGGAGGCACCCTGGTTGGGAAACACTGGTATATACCAAGAGAATGTGTGTGTGTGTGTAAATATCTCAGAGCTGTGTGCATAGATAGTGGGAAATATATATATATATATATATATATATATATATATATATATATATATATATATATATATATATGGTAGAGGCTATATACAGAGGGAAGTGAGAATATATATATATATATATATACATACAGTATTTGGTAGAGGCTATATACAGAGGGAAGTGAGATTATAGATATGTATATATATATGGGAGCAGTAAGCAGTATATACCCATAGGGCAGTATACAGTCTCAGGATGACTCAGTGACATCACAGTCCGGGCTGTCATGGCTGCTGTAGTCACCCTAGGGATGTACCAGACCCCTCCCAGATATCTCTTCACACAGGCTTATCATGTCCCGGGGCCGGTCACTCACCAATCCCACCGGGGCGCGCCCCGCTCTTCACCCTCAATTCCTCGCACAACCGGCTCCGGCCTAACACAAAAACAAGATGGCGGCCGCCCGGAACACGGCAGAGAAAAAGAGCGCAGCGCGCCGGGCCTCATCAATATACTGCGTGGGCGTGGTCGGCCTCCTCCAATAAGAGGCCGAAGACATGCCGAAGCCACGCCCAGGCTACCTGCGTCTGCTGTGACAGCTTCCAAACCACGTGTCTGCGTGTCAGAGGCAGGCGCGCCTCACCTGGTCACGTGAGCGGCGCCAACCAATCACCTCTGAGGAAGGAGGGTTACACAAAAAAAAAAAAAAACGAAAATGGCTTTGCGTTCCACTGCGGAACGCATTAGCCGTTCTTATCAAATATGGACGTCTTTTTTTTTTTTCTTGGAACATGTGACATAATGCAAACTTCTTCCATGTGCTGAGACAATGGTGGAGAGGTTGTGCAGTGGAAAAGTTGCCTCTAACAACCAGATTCCAGCGTTCATTTTTCAGAGGCCTTTCAATCTGATAGGTTGCTATGGGCAACGGCTCCTCTGCACAACCTGTGCCTAACTCACCCCCCTAAGTTATACAGCAGGCTATGCTGCGACTTGTTGTGCTCAGATTGCTTAACACAAGAACGTGGCCCTGAAACACATTGCAACATTACTTTATGGCAATGTGTCCCAACCAGGGTGCCTTCAGCTGTTGCAAAACTACAACTCCCAGCATGCCCGGACAGCCGTTGGCTGTCCGGGCATGCTGGGAATTGTAGTTTTGCAACAGCTGAAGGCACCCTGGTTGGAACACACTGCCTAATGACCTCTTTTCAGAACCTGCAGCTCTTTAGTTGTTGCAACACACTACAACTCCCATTGTGTACCGACAGCCTTCAGACATTGTTCCCCACCTTTTGGCTTCCCTAAACTGTTGTGAGACTACAACTCCCAGTATGTCCTGACAGCCTGGAGAGCCACAAATTGGGAACTTATGTGGTACGGGGGCAAGGGTGTCCAACCTGCGGCCCTCCAAAACTACAACTCCCATTGTGTACTGACCGCCGTTAGGCACTGTTCCCCAATGTTTGGCTCTCCGACTGTTGCGGGACTACAAATCACAGCACGTCCTACGAAGGCTGCCCCTAAACAGCGGCCCTTGAGTTGTTGCAACACTACAACTCCCATCCTGTAATGACAGCCTTAAAGGAGTAGTCCAGTCCTGAAAAACATATCCCCTATCCTAAAGATAGGGGATACATTTCAGATCACGGGGGTCCGACCGTTGGGGCCCCCCCGCAATCTCCTGTACGGGGCCCCGACAGCCCGCGGGAAGGGGGCGTGTTGACCACTGCACGAAGCGGCGGCCGACAGGCCCCCTCAATACAGCGTTATGACAGAGCCGGAGATTGACGAAGGCAGCGCTCCAGCTCTGTCAGTTGTATTGAGGGGGCGTATCGGCCGCCGCTTCGTGAGGTAGGCAACACGCCCCTTCTCGGGCTGCCGGGCCCCAAACAGGAGATCACAGTGACCCCCCAGCAGGCGGACCCCCCGGTGATCTGAAACTTATCCCCTATCCTTAGGATAGGGGATAAGTTTTTCCAGACTGGACTACCCCTTTAAAGGCATTGTTTCCCAACTGCTGTGAAACTACAACTCCCAGCATGCCCAGACAGCCCTGGGCTGGCGGGACATGCTGGGAGTTGTAGTTTTGCAACAGACTGAGAGGCACAGATCGGGCAATACTGCCCTAAGGGGGATGCAAGTTACACAGGAGGTCATAACTATAGACCAGAGGTCTCCAAACTGTGGACCGCCAGCTGGGGAGTTGAAGTTTTGCAACAGCTGAAGGCACACTGGTTGGGAAACACTGGTCTATAGGCAGCGATGCCACTGTACGCCCACACGGTGACATCATTTGAAAGTATTACATCTGATAGACACAGTGTGAGGCTGCACTACTGAGACATTGTGAAGGAATCGCCATTCGATTTTTACAATTTCCAGATCATAATTGCCCCCCATGTATACCCATCAGTCCCCCTTTACCGGGCCAGGAGGGAAGTAGCTATTTATGTGGATGGTGATCTGGAGCCCCAAATGGTCTCCATGACAACACCCCACTAGACCAATCAGGGCAGGAAGACTGTCACATTGTCTCTGGATTTGAACCTATAAGGCTGCATTCACACTACGTTTCGTTCCAAACTGCAGCTGTTGCAAAACTACAACTCCCAGCATGCCCGGACAGCCAAAGGAATGGAGTAACCAAGCAACTCTGGTTAATTTCCCGCTAGTATACGCTAACTGGACAGGGCACAATCGCATGGTTTGCTGTAACTAGTTGATCCCATTTGGGCCATAGAAATGGATACGACCCATGCAGTGCGCTACAGTATACGTTGGCATTCCTTTATTTACGGGACGCCAACAGATAACTCTAGCACAGTGGTCTCCAACCTGCGGACCTCCAGATGTTGCAAAACTACAACTCCCAGGATGCCAGGACAGACGTTGGCTGTCCGGGCATGCTGGGAGTTGTAGTTTTGCAACATCTGGAGGTCTGCAGGTTGGAGACCACTGCGCTAGCAGTACGCAGTGGAAATGTTATCCGTTTAACCTAATCTCAGTGGGTTCACAAAAAAAAAAAAAAAAAAAAAGTAAAGTAAAGTGCGAACACAGCCTCACATAGGTAGCCAAATGTTTAGTAGGGGGCTAGCAGGGCAAGCGGGCAGCCAGGGCCCAAGGGGAGCCTGATCCCACCAAGGATAGCCAACACATTATTGTGACTATACCTCATCCCCCCCCCCATACTTAGAAAGCACAGGGGTCCTAACACAAGCAGGAAAGAGTACAGAAAAAGTGATACAACTACATATATAGCAATACCCAACCAAATATAAGCTTAAAGGGGTACTCCACTGGGAAAAAAATAAAATAAAATATATATATATTTTTTTTATCAACTGGGGACAGAAAGTTAAAGGGGGAGATTTATCAAAACCTGTCCAGAGGAAAAGGTGCCCAGTTGCCCATAGCATCCAATCAGATCGCTTCTTTCATTTTTAACAAGGCTTCTGCAAAATGAAAGGAGCGATCTGATTGGTTGCTATGGGCAACTTTTCCTTTGCACAGGTTTTGATAAATCTCCCCCAAAGAGATTTGTAAATTACTTCTATTTAAAAATGTCAATCCTTCCAGTACTTCTCAGCTACTGTATGCTCAACAAGAAGTTATTTTCTTTTTTTATTTCCTTTCTGTCTGACCACAGTGCTCTCTGCTGACACCTCTGTTCATTTTAGTAACTCTCCAGAGTACAAGCAAATCCCCATAGTAAACCTCTCCTGCTCTGAACAATTCTTTAAATGGACAGAGGTGTCAGCAGAGAGCACTGTGGTCAGACAGAAAGGAAATGCAAAAAAGAAGAGAACTTCCTGAGGAGCATACAGCAGCTGATAAGTACTGGAAGGATTAAGATTTTTAAATAGAAGTTATTTACAAATTTGTTTAACTGTTGATTAAAAATATTTAAAAAAAAACTGGTGCCAGAAAGTTAAAACAGATTTGTAAGTTACTTCTATTTAAAAATCTGAATCCTTCCAGTACTTATCAGCTGCTTTATGCTCCGCAGGAAGTTCTCTTCTTTTTTGAATTCCCTTTCTGTCTGACCACAGTGCACTCTGCTGACACCTCTGTCCATTTTAGGAATTGTTCAGAGCAGGAGAAGTTTGTTATGGGGGATTTGCTGTACTCTGGACCTGGACAGAGGTGTCAGCAGAGAGCACTGTGGTCAGACAGAAAAGAAATTTAAAAAGAAAATACATTTCTTGTTGAGCATACAGCAGCTGATAAGTACTGGAAGCATTAAGATTTTTAAATAGAAGTAATTTACAAATCTCTTTAACTTTCTGGCACCAGTTGATTTTAAAAAACATGTTTTCCAGTGGAGTACCCGTTTAACGTCACAATAGCGCCCCTAGATGCCGGAGTGCAGTACATAGCATCCTGGAGCTCAATTGCGCTCTGCAACCTGTGGCTCTCCAGCTGTTGAGATACTACGACTCCCAACATGCTGGTAGACCCCCAGGGTACACCCCAATCCTATATATAGCTGCGGCCCGTGTATACAGATTTCTTACTCCACGTGTTCCGGTGCAGAGTATTTAAGCTCCACACATTGTGCGCCGTCTACCCCATCCCCCCTCCCCCGGTCTATTATGCGCAGCTCCCCGGCACGCACGTGCTCCACATCAGCCATCAACCCCACAGAAGCGGAGCACCGGAGCCGGCTCGGGCCTCGGCCGCCATCTCCCGAGTCCGTTACCTGGGAACGATTATCACACAATGAATTGTCACTGTCCCTCGCCGGCCGCTCCTCCATGTCTCCCGCGTCGCACGAGATTACGTCACGGGAGCGGCGCACGGTGATGGCATCGTGAAGCTCGGTGGGCTACTGGAATGACGTCAGAGCGGGCGCGACTGGGAGAGAGGGAGGACTGTACCATATAAACTTGGGGGGGGGGGACACGTGTAGAAAATGCTGAACATACTAATATGAGCAAGTTTATATTAGGAGAGCTGTGGGGGTCACTATGTAAGATTACACTCCATAATATTGGTCTACAAACTGTGTGGACCTCCAGCTGTTGCAAAACTACAACTCCCAGCATGCCTGGACAGTGAACGGCTGCCTGGGCATGCTGGGAGTTGTAGTTTCCCAACAGCTGGAGGTCCACACAGTTTGTAGACCAATGTTATGGAGTGAGTGACCCCCACAGCTCTCCTTCCTTTAATATTCACTCATATAAACCTGCTCTATAAGGTAGTTTTCCTCAGCCACTGCAAAACTACAACTCCCAGCATGCCCGGACAGTCAACAGCTGTCCGGGCTGGCTGGGAGTTGTAGTTTCCCAACAGCTAGAGGTCCACACAGTTTGTAGACCACTGCTCCATAAGGAAGTTTTCCTCAACCATTGCAAAACTACAACACCCAGCATGCCCGGACAGCCTGCGGCTGTCCGGGCATGCTGGGAGTTGTAGTTTTGCAACAGCAGTAGAGCCACAGGTTGAGGAACACAGCTTTAAGGCTGTGGATTTTGCAAATTTCAAAGGGTTCCATGACTATGAACCATCACCCACCCCAACACCGACAAAGAGGTGGATTATTAGCCATGTAATGGCTTTTCTTAATTGGCTTTTCTTAATTATAGATAAGATGTATACTGCCTATTTCCTCCCTCTATAAAAATAACATGCCATGGCATATCCCAATGGCCTGCCAATGATGGGAACCCATCATGGGGTCAGTCATCTTAAATCATCCTTGCTAATATATTGTAACCCCCCGGGATTATTGTTGTGTATTATCCTGTAATTACATGAGGTGTCCAGTAGATGGCGGACTAAACAAGCAGACGAACTAAGCAGTGACTAAAGCTGGGGAAGTAGGAGTATTTGGACACATGCTCATAGCCATATGGGATTTTCAAATCTTGCAGAGCAAGCAGAGAGAGGACATAGAGGGACAGCCTGTAATTGATCTTGGTTCAAAGAGTGCTGCAGCAGCTGAGAGGAATCTGCTTGAAGGTTGAAGAAGATCCAGTGCTAGTAGCAAGAAAGCTTCTGTGAGTAGTAAAGTGAATTTGAAGTTTAAGGGTAGAGTCACACGTAACGGATTCGCAACGTATTTTACGATGCGGATCCGCAGATGACGGACCCTTCAATGTGCCTCCAGCTGTGTCTGCTCGTAGCAGCAATCCGCCTATACGAGCAGACACAGTGCTCTCCGAGTCGTTGTGCGCATGTGCAGTGTAGTCGCACACATCGCAGCTGCTCAGGCCTAGCTCAGGGAGCAGGGGGAGCGGCCCTGATGTATGCGAGTACACTGCGCATGCGTGCGGTGGCTAGCAGATTTCTGTGTGTCTGCTCATAGCGGCGGATTGCTGCTTCGAGCAGGCACAGCTGTAGGCAAATTTAAGGGTCCATCATCGACGGATCCGCAGTGTGAAATACGATACGGATCCGTTCCATGTGATCCTACCCTAAAGGATAAGCCTGAAACCCTTCTTTCCTGTCCCACAACAGGGCACCCTATGGGGCTCATCTATTCAATGTGCACGAACTGAAGGTACCCAATGGTGGCTAGGAGAAGATTAGGGTGTGCCGCAGATGTACTTGTGGGTGGGGGAGACCTATTTACACATTGGGAGAGATTTATCAAAATGTGTAGAGGAAGAGTGGTGATTGCTTCTTTCATTTTAAGAGGCCTGTGAAAAATGATCTGATTGGTTACTATGGGCAACAGCAGTTTTTGATAAATCTCCCCCATTGTATTTGTATGATTTTGTGTTATACTATAACTTACTGTTTTTTGTTATACATGGTTGTTTTCCTTTATGCAGTACAATAGCAATTCCCAACTAGGGTCCTGTGGCACAATGGGGTGCTGTGAGGACCCTCCAGGGGTGACGTGGCAGATCTGTGGGGAAGATGTCAACTTAATGGCCCAGGACCCCATGGCTTTCCACCACTACAGGGATCCTAGGGTGTGAGGTCTCTACTCCACAGGAACATCACTGCGACCCCTAGGGGCTGGGAATGACACTTTTTCTGGGTCACCACGTGACTCTGACAGCTCTGTAATCTTCATAGTTATATATACTAGCTGAGTACCCGGCGTTGCCCGATTTTTTTTTTTCCTTCCTAATCCTTGTTGGGGAGGAAAATCAACAAAGGAGGAAGCTTTTGACCTCATATTCTGACCTCATATTCTGACCTCATATATTGTCCTCATATCCTGTCCTTATATATTGTCCTCATATCCTGTCCTTATATATTGTCCTCATATCCTGTCCTTATATATTGTCCTCATATCCTGTCCTTATATATTGTCCTCATATCCTGTCCTTATATATTGTCCTCATATCCTGTCCTTATATATTGTCCTCATATCCTGTCCTTATATATTGTCCTCATATCCTGTCCTTATATATTGTCCTCATATCGCGTCCTTATATATTGTCCTCATATTCCGACCTCATATATTGTCCTCATATCCTGTCCTTATATATTGTCCTCATATCCTGTCCTTATATATTGTCCTCATATCCTGTCCTTATATATTGTCCTCATATTCCGACCTCATATATTGTCCTCATATCCTATCCTTATATATTGTCCTCATATCCTGTCCTTATATATTGTCCTCATATTCCGACCTCATATATTGTCCTCATATCCTGTCCTTATATATTGTCCTCATATCCTGTCCTTATATATTGTCCTCATATCCTGTCCTTATATATTGTCCTCATATCGCGTCCTCATATCCTGTCCTTATATATTGTCCTCATATCCTAACATAATATCCCAACCTCATATCTTGTCCTCACATCTTGTCCTTTTATCCCGTCCACATATCCTTTCCTCAGGTGCGGCTGAATTAAGAAGTTTTAAGCTGAAAATAGAAGGGGACGTGGCTTTGTGGGAGTGGGCATGATTTACAGGACAGACCGATGCACAAAAAGCGTAGAAAATAAAAGGGTGTGGCTTAAATGGTGGGTGTGGCTTTGTGAGATGGGGCGTGGCATGCACGGACGGTGTGGCTTGCAAGCCGGACTGATGCATTCACCGGGGGATACAGAACGCAGCTTGTGAAATAAGGTACCAGAAATCCTATATACTTGCATATGACTTGAAACAAAAACCCCATCCTTCACATAAAGGGTGCAGATAAGGGTTAATTTACCTATCATATATTTTTATTTGACATATAAGTAACATGTGACCAAGTATTATTGAAATATCTCCAGCCGTACGAAAGTTATGCTGGAACATACATTTCCCATAGATTTGCAATGTCCTTTAAACAAAAACCCCGACCCTCACAAATGGGGGTGGGTAAGGGTTAATTTACCTATCCTATGTTTGTAGTTGAAATATTGGTAACGTGTACCAAGTTGCATGTTAATATCTTTAGCGCTTGGAAGTGATGCTGGAACATACACACATACATTATATATATACACACACACACACTGCTCAAAAATAAAATAAAGGGAACACTTACACAACACAATGTAACTCCAAGTCACTGACACTTGTGTGAAATCCCACTGTCCACTCAGGAAGAACACTGATTGACAATCAATTTCACATGGAACAGACAACAGGGGGTAATTATAGGCAATTAGTAAGACACCCCCAATAAAGGAGTGGTTCTGCAGGTGGTGACCACAGACCACTTCTCAGTTCCTATGCTTCCTGGCTGATGTTTTGGTCACTTTTGAAAGCTGGCGGTGCTTTCACTCTAGTGGTAGCATGAGACAGAGTCTACAACCCACAGAAGGGGCTCGGGTAGTGCAGCTCATCCAGGATGGCACATCAATGCGAGCTGTGGCAAGAAGGTTTGCTGTGTCTGTCAGCGTAGTGTCCAGAGCATGGAGGCGCTACCAGGAGACAGGCCAGTACATCAGGAGACATGGAGGAGGCCGTAGGAGGGCAACAACCCAGCAGCAGGACCGCTACCTCCACCTTTGTGCAAGGAGGAGCACTGCCAGAGCCCTGCAAAATGACCTCCAGCAGGCCACAAATGTGCATGTGTCCACTCAAACGATCAGAAACAGACTCCATGAGGGTGGTATGAGGGCCCGACGTCCACAGGTGGGGGTTGTGCTTACAGCCCAACACCGTGCAGGACGTTTGGCATTTGCCAGTAATGGTGTGGGTTGGCATTTCCTTGGGGAGCCGCACAGCCCTCCATGTGCTTGCCAGAGGTAGCCTGACTGCCATTAGGTACCGAGATGAGATCCTCAGACCCCTTGTGAGACCATATGCTGGTGCGGTTGGCCCTGGGTTCCTCCTAATACAAGACAATGCTAGACCTCATGTGGCTGGAGTGTGTCAGCAGTTCCTACAAGAGGAAGGCCGTTCCCCTGAATCCGATTGAGCACATCTGGGACGTCTTGCTCCATCCACCACAGACTGTCCAGGAGTTGGCGGATGCTTTAGTCCAGGTCTGGGAGGACATCCCTCAGGAGACCATCCCCCACCTCATCAGGATCATGCCCAGGCGTTGTAGAGAGGTCATACGGGCACGTGGAGGCCACACACACTACTGAGCCTCATTGGGACTTGTATTAAGAACATTACATAAAGTTGGATCGGCCTGTAGTGGGGTTTTCCACTGTGATTTTGAGTGTGACTCCATATCCAGACCTCCATGGGTTGATACATTTGATTTCCATTGATAATTTTTGTGTGATTTTGTTGTCAGTGCATTCAACTATGTAAAGACGAAAGTATTTCATACGATTAGTTAATTCATTCAGATCTAGGACGTGTTATCTTAGTGTTCCCTTTATTTTTTTGAGCAATATATGTATATATATATATATATATATAATATAGATATTGTGCATTGATTCTTTTTAGCAATGGTTTTTGTAGGGGTGCCAACCATTTCTGAGGGGTGCCCCGAGCTGAAAAAGGTTGGGAAAGATTGCAATACAGAATTATTTTAAAGTTAACTTCATTAACTTAATTCGTCTTATTTTCTCAAAGATGTTCCCAACAAGACCCCACATCCATACCCTGGATAATCCGTTGGGTAGTAGAGGTTCAGGATCGTCAGAGCCCACGTGTCCCATGTCCACCACCAAAAAGGCCTACTGATCATAAAACACCAAAACCACTGACCGATCCCACAGAAGAGCAGCTGTAAAAAAATAAATACTGAAAAACCTCCTGTCGTGTATGTTAGAAAGGAGTCCGATCACACAAGACATCACAGCTACTGTGTATGGGACTATGTAACCTCAGACCTGTCAGAGCCCCCATTCTTACCCCTGTCCACCACCAAAAAGGCCTACAATGGGCACAGTGGCATCAACATGGATCATGGAGGAATTTGGCCTGGTCTCATAGATGACGTTCTGCATCATGTGGATGGCCGGGTGTGTGTCACTCACCTGAGAAAAAGATGGCAGCAGGATGGGCTATGAGAAGACAATATGGCGGGGGCAGTGTGATGGGCAATGTTCTGCTGGAGACCTTGTGTCCTGGCATCATGTGGTGGTTACTGTGACACGTACCACCTACCTACCCATTGTACAGACCAAGTCCCTAACGGCAGTGACCCCATTCAGCAGGATAATTCCCCCCGGGCCACACTTCAGACATTGTTCAGGAACGAGGAAGATGACAAAGAGATCAAGATGGTGACTCGGCCTCCAGATTCCCCAAATCTCATCCGATCGACCATCTGTGGGACGTTCTGGAGAAACAAGTCCAATCCATGGAGGCCGCACCTCACAAGCAGGACGGCCACAACGACTCTGTGGCAAATCCTTTCATAGCAGATTTATTACTGCATATTAAATATTATAATTATATTTTCCTTGGCCATGTGTTAGTTGTTCTTTTTACACATAAGCATTACTATTTGCAGTATTGGTGCATTTTTTTGTTAACCTAAATGTATCCGAACAAATCTAATAGTATACATCAGCCATAGCCATAGGCCCCTATATTCCAGATGTTATTATGGCTGGATATAAACCTTGGTAGGGCAGTATCTACTAAATATAGTGTGTGGTATGCAAATTGGGGGAGATTTATCACAACCTGATAGTGCCCATAGCAACCAATCAGATCGCTACTTTCATTTTTCAGAAACCTTTTTCAAAATGAAAGAAGCGATCTGATTGGTTGCTATGGGCAAGTCGACAACATTATCAAACCTGTGGAGAAGAGTAGTGCAGTTGCCCATAGCAACCAAACTGCATTTTTCTTTTTAAAGAGGCCTGTAAAAAAATACAATTTGATTGGGTTGCTATGGGCAACTGCACCAGTCCAGACCGCAATTGATCAGAGCTGTTCACAAGGGGATAAGATGTCTGTTCGTGGGGGTTCTGCAGCTGGGGACCCCCGCGATCTCTGTGGCACCCCAGACATCCGGTGCACAAAGCGAAGTTCGCTCCGATGACAGATGACTGGCAATGGGGAATGGGGGGGGGGAAGACTCATGACATCACGGCCATGCCTCCACAATGCAAGTCACGCCCCCTCCCATAGATTTGCATTAAGGGGGCGTGGCAGTGAAATCATGAGCAGGGCGCGGCGTGACGTCATAAGCCTCCGAAGCTGCACCCCAAGCTTTAAAACGGCAGGACTACCCACGATCAGACATCTTATCCCCTATCCTTTGAATAGGGGATAAGATGTCTAGGGGCGGAGTACCCCTTTAGGGACAGCTCTGTGAATGTATTTTAGTGGACAGCCAGAGCCCGAACCCAATGGAACAACCTCATAGAGGGCGAGAGAATGGCAGAAAATCCCCCAATCCAGGTGCGTAAACCCTGTAGCCTCATCCCCAAGAAGACTGGAGGCCAGAATCACTGCCAAAGGGGCTTCATCTATGTCCTGAGTAGAGGGTATGAATACTTCAGTCACTGCAAGATTGTAGTTTTTCCTTATTTTTTTTTTTTTTTTTTTTTTTTTTTATAATTTCCCAAAATTTCTTCTGTAATCACTGTCATTATGGGGGATTAAGGGAAGAATGATGGAGTAACATAAAATGTGCCAAAAAAAAAAAAAAAAGGGATAGGGTCTGGAGACTTTGCACGTGCACGTACCTCTCTTCTCCAGCATGATCATCCTAATGGCTGGGATCCAAACCGTTTCCCATTTTCCATGTATCGTTGATGATATGACGATAAAATAAACCGGACAAACTTTTTTTTTTTTTTTTTATGACTGAAATTCCTGCGTAGGGAATTGTCTCATCTCAGCGATTGTCACATTTTTTTTTATTCTTTATCATTTATTGTTAAACTGTTCCGACCAATAACAAATTAAGGTTTTTTTTTTCCCTCCCGTCTCGATAAAATTTTTCCGTTTTGTACATATTGCACAGTGTTATCCAGTCACAACGCAGTGTTAGTAACAGTTAAAAGCAACCACAAGATATTACAAACTCTGATTATTTTTTTTCTCTTAAAATAGTGTTTTCCAACCAGGGTGCCTCCAGCTGTTGCAAAACTACAACTCCCAGCATGCCCCGACAGCCTTCGGCTGTCCGGGCATGCTGAGAGTTGTAGTTTTGCAACAGCTGGAGGCACCCTGGTTAGAAAACACTGCCTTAAAGGAGATCTCTGGTGAAAATTAACTATCCACAGGATAGAGAATAAGTAGCTGATTGTGGGGGATCCGACCGGTGCGGACTCAGAGATCACCGGGATGGGACCCGACGCTCCATTCATTTCTATGGGAGCGGCAAAAAGACCTGAGTACAGCTCTCTGGCATCATCGGCGCTCCCAATGAATGGAGCGCGTGCGGTCTATCGGTAGATGACACGTGCTCCCATAGAAAGGAATGGAGAGCGTGCGGTCTACCGGTAGATGACATGTGCTCCCATAGAAGTGAATGGAGCGCGTGCGGTCTACCGGTAGATGACACGTGCTCCCATAGAAGTGAACGGAGCGCGTGCGGTCTACCGGTAGATGACACGTGCTCCCATAGAAGTTAATGGAGCGCGTGCGGTCTACCGGTAGATGACACGTGCTCCCATAGAAGTTAATGGAGCGCGTGCGGTCTACCGGTAGATGACACGTGCTCTGATAGAAGTTAATGGAGCACGTGCGGTCTTCCGGTAGATGACACGTGCTGTCATAGAAATGAATGGAGCGCGTGTGCGGTCTATCGGTAGATGACACGTGCTGTCATAGAAATGAATGGAGCGCGTGCGTTCTACCGGTAGATGACACGCACTCCTCGCTGAAAGTGCCAGGGTCTTATCCTGGATATTGAGTGGGCCACCTGCGGTCAGACCCACCAGCGAACGGCTACTTATCCCCTTTCCTGTGGATAAGTTCATTTTCACCGGAGTACTACTTTAAGACAAACCTGACCAAATCAGAGGCTTCGAGTCCAGCTCGGCCCCCTCCATCCTGGGGGTCAAAAAAAAAATCTCTTCGGCCCCCCCATAGCATTTCTCCAGTGTCTCTACTTAATAACATTCAGTGTGAAGACAGCAAAAGCCGAATATACAGTAGGGAGGGTCTTCGTCCTAGCAGTAGTCACCCGCTGAGCTCAGCTACATCCTCTTGAAGGACACAGCTTCCAGCGGCAGCATCAGTACAGCGTCCATAGGGAAATCGCTTTTCTCGCTTCACCGTGGGGGGTGGGGGGGGGGGGGTTGGGGACTGACGCCTGCAACTGTACAGAACACATAACCGACCTGGACATAGAAACGTTATCTATATATATATCATACACCCCCACCAGGGAGGAACTTCATACTTGATAGTTACTTGGCATTGTTGGCCATAAAAACAAAAATATATATATTTCTAGAACATTCCCCTTTGCAGCAAACAAACCTCTTGGTGAAGAAAAAAAAATCAAGGATCGGAGGGTTTGTCTACTTATTGCACTAGAAGGCGATGGCGGAGACCGGAGCCGATGGTTTGGGGACAGTCCCTGCCGCTGCCCAGTCCACTCGTGTTGGTTTATTGCCGCAGAACCGGTGGTGGAGTATTTTGGGGAGTTCTTTCCTCTTGGAAGATCGGTCTTCATTTTGGTGGCGGAGTCAGAGGCTCCGTAGCGCAGAGAGAAAGTGAGGCGCGTCCATTAAGGGTCCTGTGTCAGACTAAAGTCCCGGGCGGCGTGCCCTCTGCTGACCGCTGTCCTGGCACCCGGGTGGGCCCGGTCGACTGGTTGTACAGTTCTTCGTCGACGTACTCTGAAAAGTGTCTGGGTGAGAGAGCCAGTGATAGATGGGGAGGGGTATAGAACGTGCGCGTGATACAATTGAGGGGTGCGTTTGGTTGAAATGAGGAGTTGGGGTTTTTTGGCGGGAAAATTGAAGCGGGTTAGGAGTATGTGTTGCATGGAGTAATGTACGATGGGAAGAGGAGTAACATGGGGGGGATTTTATGTTACAGGCGGCGGGTGGGGTAAGAAAAGAAAAAAGGAAAGCAGAAACAAAAGCGTTAGAAAG
The DNA here is from genome assembly GCF_029499605.1 of Hyla sarda. Taxonomy (NCBI): domain Eukaryota; kingdom Metazoa; phylum Chordata; class Amphibia; order Anura; family Hylidae; genus Hyla; species Hyla sarda. The sequence goes on along the minus strand of NC_079197.1, from coordinate 12,990,894 downwards.
TTACAAAGCAGCGCACAATAACTACCAACGCAAAAAGTGTAGCCCCACGTTGGACACTTTTTTTTTCCGGGAAAGCTGGGTGTCAAATCAATGTCCGCTTAAAAAGGATTATCATATATATATCTATATCTATCAACTGGCTCCAGAAAGTTAAACAGATTTGTAAATTACTTTTATTAAAAAATCTTAATCCTTTCAGTACTTACGAGCTGCTTAAGTTGCTGAGTTGTTCTTTTCTGTCTAAGTGCTCTCTGATGACACCTGTCTCAGGAACTGTCCAGAGTAGAATCAAATCCCCATAGCAAACCTCTCCTACTCTGTGCAGTTCCCGAGACAAGCAGAGATGTCAGGAGAGAGCACTGTTGTCGGACAGAAAAGAACAACTCAACTTCAGCAACTGATAATTATTGGAAGGATTAAGATTTTTTTTTTAATAGAAGTAATTTACAAATCTGTTTAACTTTCTGGAGCCATTTGATATTTTTAATTTTTGTTATAAGAAAAAAAAAAAAAATTTTTCCTGGAATATCCTTAACGCCAGATTTAAAAAAAAATAAAATAAAAAAAAAACATCTTACGGCGTGTGACTGATCCTTTAAGGATAGGGTCACACAGGCCGTATTTTGCCGCTGCTTATTTTCCTACCCATTGAAGTCAATGGGTAGCAAAATCAGCTGCGTAGATTGACTTCAATAGGAAGGAAAATCCGCAGCAGCAAAAGACATCATGTGTAACCCTACCCTAGTAATTTTCAAACTGTGTGTCTCCAGCTGTTGCAAAATTACAACCCCCAGCATGTTGGGAGTTGTAGATTTGCAACAGCTGGAGGCACCCTGGTTGGGAAACATTGCATCAAGGGCAGTATTTCCCAACCAGGGGGCCTTCAGTTGTTGCAAAACTACAACTCCCAGCATTCCCAGACAGCCAACGGCTGTCCGGGCATGCTGGGAATTGTAGTTTTGCAACAAGCTGGAGACACAGTTTGCTGCACCGTGCACATAGCGCAATTTCCGTGGCAGATGTACATTCCGGTTCCGCCGATAGAATGAACACTTCATTCGTTCGCCGGCATACGCATTGCCGTCTATGGAGATTATGCATTTCCGAGCGATACAAGCGCTGGCGGAACATGTTTTCCGGGCGGACATTAGACAAATTTTCCACCGTGTGAACATGCCCTAAAAGCTCTTACCCGGCTTTCCAGAGTCCTGAACAACCAGCTCAGCTCTCAAGTAATATGAGATTTGCGCTATTCGGCAAAAAAAAATTAAAAATAAATAAATAAATAAATAAAAGGTGATTGGTAAGCCAGTGTATGCAGAGGTGATCACCCAGCTTTCCCTGAAACAGATACAGTATATGAAATTGCTCAATTGGATTCATAGGGGGAGATTTATCAAAATCTGTCCAGAGGAAAAGTTGCTGAGTTGCCCATAGCAACCAATCAGATCACTACTTTCATTTTTAACAAGGCCTCTGCAAAATGAAAGAAGCCATCTGATTGGTTGCTATGGGCAACTGGGCTATTTTCCTTTGCACAGGTTTTGATAAATCTCCCCCAATATGTCTGCCATTTGTTGTACATACAGGTTCGCTGTACAAGGTGGAGCTACACTTTATAAGAGGACATCTAACTTTAAAAATTAAAAAACATAAAATAAAAATAAATATTCCACAAAAGAAAAAGCTTTCAGATATAATGTTACTATGAAGCAGTTTTTTACTGCAGCAGCGATCCCACCTCCCCCTCCAGGACGGTAAAAAGAAAATATGGAGGTGCCCATAGCAACCAGATGGATTCTTTACTTCTCCAGCCCGCCTTAAGGTGGCGATAGAGGCAAGAAGTAAAAAGCAGGCGGAGTTGCCGTGCATGAAGATTGTGTCGTTGGTTGTTATTACTTTTGAATTATTATAAAATAATTCAAAATGCCTTATTTACATCATATGTCCACCTTCAAAACCCATTGTACAGTTATGAATGTAGCTCTGGAGTATAATACAGGATATAACTCAGGATCAGTACAGGATCAGTAATGTAATGTATGTACACAGTGACCTCACCAGCAGAATAGTGAGTACAGCTCTGGAGTATAATACAGGATAGAACTCAGGATCAGTACAGGATAAGTGATGTAATGTATGTACACAGTCACCTCACCAGCAGAATAGTGAGTACAGCTCTGGAGTATAATACAGGATATAACTCAGGATCAGTACAGGATAAGTAATGTAATGTATGTACACAGTGACCTCACCAGCAGAATAGTGAGTACAGCTCTCGAGTATAATACAGGATATAACTCAGGATCAGTACAGGATAAGTAATGTAATGTATGTACACAGTGACCTCACCAGCAGAATAGTGAGTACAGCTCTGGAGTATAATACAGGATATAACTCAGGATCAGTACAGGATCAGTAATGTAATGTATGTACACAGTGACCTCACCAGCAGAATAGTGAGTGCAGCTCTGAAGTATAATACAGGATATAACTCAGGATCAGTACAGGATAAGTAATGTAATGTATGTACACAGTGACCTCACCAGCAGAATAGTGAGTACAGCTCTGGAGTATAATACAGGATATAACTCAGGATCAGTACAGGATAAGTAATGTAATGTATGTACACAGTGACCTCACCAGCAGAATAGTGAGTACAGCTCTGGAGTATAATACAGGATATAACTCAGGATCAGTACAGGATAAGTAATGTAATGTATATACACAGTGACCTCACCAGCAGAATAGTGAGTACAGCTCTGGAGTATAATACAGGATATAACTCAAGATCAGTACAGGATAAGTAATGTAATGTATGTACACAGTGATCTCACCAGCAGAATAGTGAGTACAGCTCTGGAGTATAATACAGGATATAACTCAGGATCAGTACAGGATAAGTAATGTATGTACACAGTAACCTCACCAGCAGAATACTGAGTGCAGATCTGGATTATAAATATTTTTACAATGCTATTCAACTTTTCACGTAGATCCAGATATCACTATACAATGGTGTTCAGAGGTGGACATCCGTTTAAGGCAAGGAAAAAGGTTGTGCAATTGGTTGCTATGGGGAAAACTGCCACCATTATTATTATTATTATTATTTTGCATGGTGCAGACACTATCTATAGCCAAGCCTACAGACACTTCAGTGTTCCAGCTTGTAGCCGCACATCTCTGGCAGACAACGAGGTCTCTCTAGGATTCGTCCTATGCAGGTGCGTTCTCACCTCCATTGAGAATTGATCGTTTGCCTCACCCCCTCCGTATCTTACAGAGAATAAATCATTTACTGCGGGTGTGAGGCCAAGAGCTGCAATACCGGAGAACCCCTTTAAAATAGTTTTTTTGCATAACATTATATGTGAAATGCATTTGGCCCGGACAGGAAAAAAAGTGAATGTTATAATATTTCTGAAGCTGTAGTGTAATATAACTAATGGCATAGCAGTGCCGGAGTGATCGGAGAGGAGCACGGCGGCCTGTGTGAACAGGAGGCGACTCCTAGTAGAGAATCTCATACCTGCCATGCATTGGGGCCCCAGTGAAACTGATGGAGTGTGGAAGAGGGGATCCAGCCTGATAGTGTCCATCGTGGTACCCGGGGCGATAGTATCTCTGATATTGCATGTGAGGAGGGATAGGGCCCCTCTGCACTCCAGCAGGCGCTGCCGAATTGCGGAGGTACCAGTCCCGCAGTCCCTCCAGAGCCAAAGCTTTATGCACATTCCTCTCCATGGTCTCAGGTGGCGGAGCCCGTGGTTGGCTCCGAGAGCGTGGCCCTGGGTGGGAAACCTGAGGGGCAGGGCGCTGTTGGAAGCCATCAGAGGAGTGCCAAGGTTGCTGGAAATGGGATGTATCAGTCAAATGGGGGCCACACGACTTGTTGCGGGTAGGATTCCTGCGCTGTTGCGTCTCTGCCCGGCTCCGCAGGGCTGGACTTCCCGGGTACCCATCATAATAGCCATCTCGTCGGGAGTAATGGCTGTTGCCGTCAGGATCTGCCCACCATGGGGCATCAGGTTCCACCCACCAGTGCCCATCGGGTTCCACCCACCCTCGCTGCTGTTGCTGCTGTCGTTCCATGTAGTAATCCAACAAGATGTCTTCATAAGGAAGCCGAGTATTACTGCTCGGGGTCCGGGGGTCTGGAGATCTTGTTCCCCGTTGCTGGTGGTGAGAGGGTCCGGCCCCGGGCTGAGGGCGCTCACTCAAGGCTTCAGAACTTTTGAAGGATGGTTTTCCCTGGGTCTCTGAAGGAAGGGGTCTCTCGATCAAAGCTTCCGAGCTGTTACTACGCCGATTCCGCGTCGAATGGATGTTTGTGCGGTCGCTGGCGAAGCCCACCTGAGAGTCCTGGCTACCAGTCCACTGTCTCTGAGATAATCCTGAGCCGTCTGACCTGCAAGATGAAGGAACATCGATGGCCTTAACGTCAGATACCACTTATCTATAAGAATTGGGAGATTATTTGGGACCAAAACTGGCCATATACAATTTCAGAATGATCAGCTGACTGTCTAATCCAGACATAGGCAACCTTCGGCACTACAGATGTTTTGGACTACATCTCCCATGATGCTTTTGCAGCATTTTGGCTGTAAGAGCATAAAGGGAGATGATAGTCCAAAACATCTGCAGTGCCGAAGGTTGCCTATGCCTGGTCTAACCCAATGGTCTCAAACTGTGGCCCTCCAGATGTCGCAAAACTTCAACTCCCAGCATGCCCGGACAGCCAACGGCTGTCCGGGCATGCTGGGAGTTGAAGTTTTGCAACATCTGGAGGGCCACAGTTTGAGACCACCGGTCTAACATGTATACAGACCTCTTGACTCAGACATATTGTAGTTCAATTGTCCCCAATCTTTTTTCTTTTTGGAGAGAAGATGGCACCAATAGTCTGGTAGCAGCTTTCCCCCCCCCCCCTTCCCATTCAGAACATATGCACGCTCAGCTGAACCGAGCGTACACGTGTATGGAGGTTCAGGAGAGAGTTGTTGTTGGTTGAACAAGTCTTCTGATATTTTATCTGTATGGTCAGCCTAAGGCCCCTTTCACACTACTGTTATGACACGGTAGCGCGACGGCCGTCAGGACCGCCGGGGAGAATAGCTGGAGAAAAAAAATACTGCTTGCGCAGTCTTTTTCTCCCGCTATTATCGCTGAAGAACAGCGGCGTCCGACGGACCCCATTGACTATAATGGGGTCCATCGTGACCCGCTGTTGCCCCCCATCAACACTACGCCTGTCAACCCCCCCCCAAAAAAAAAAGTTTGACAGTCATTCTTGACGTTGCACAATGGCATTGTTCGGCCACCAGCTATTTTACACTCCATACACGTGCACACTTGGCTCAGATGAGCATGCAGATGTTTTAAATAGAGAAAAGAAAACAAGCAACTGCTAGAAATTTCTTGCAGAAAGTTATCTCCCCATGAGAAGAAAAGGATGGGACTTAAATGGGTACTCCGGTGGAAAACTTTTTATTTTTATTTATTTTTTTAAATCAACTGTTTAAAAGTTAAAGATTTGTAAATTTCTTCCTTTAAAAAAATCTTTGCCCATCCAGTACTTTTTAGCAGCTGTATGCTACAGAGGAAATTCTTTTCTTTTTGAGTTTCTTTTTTGTCTTGTCCACAGAGCTCTCTGCTGACACCTCTTTCCAGAGCAGAATAGGCTTGCTATGGGGATTTTCCCCTGCTCTGGACAGTTCCTCACATGGACAGAGATGTCAGCAGAGAGCACTGTGGACAAAACAAAAGAAATTCAAAAAGAAAAATAATTTTCTCTGCAGCATACAGCTGCTAAAAAGTACTGGAAGGGTAAAGATTTTTTAATAGAAGTCATTTACAAATCTGTTTAACTTTCTGGCACCAGTTGATAAAAAAAAAAAAAATATATATATATATATATATATATATATTTTTTTTTTTTTTCCACCGGAGTACCCCTTTAGTAAAATCCAATTACCAGAGGCTTCTTTCCTCTCAGACTATTGGGTTGGAGTCAGGAGGCCCCCATACGCTAGAAGGTTGGTAAATCCCACCTAACATTACTATGTACCATCAATACCCACCTCAGGGCAGAGCTGCTGCAGGCGTTACGACTCAGAATGGGGGTAGCAGGGACACTCCGACCCTCCAGACTGGACAGGCTCCGAGGAAATGACCGAGTGGGGCTAAGAGGGGGAAAAAAAAGCAAATACTGTATACAAAGCAGTTTCATAAACAGTGATTATTGGGTACAGTAATTAGTTGGGTACCCCGACACCACTATACAGCACAATCACTGTCTATGTGGTTGTGTTTGATGCAACTTCACTCCATTTACGTACATGGGGCCTTGTTGCAGTACCAAACACAACCATATTGACATAAATCACACTGTACAATAAGTGGTCACGGCACTAGCGGATTGGTGGGAGCAGCCGCCATTAATAACACATCAAGGGTCTATCTTTGGGCTAGACTATCAATGATAGATCTATATAGCCCTCTGCCTATGGCTCATAAACATTCTATGAAGGTAAAACATTGTGCAGCGCCCATAAGCCTATACAGCTACAGCCATGTTCTCCAACTAGTGGCTCTCTAGCTATTGCAAACTACAACTCCCATCATGCCAACAGCTACCAATAGAAGGACAGCCACTAGAATATAGAGGGCAACATCATATAGCATTAACCCAGATGGCACATGTAGACCGAGCAGCAGACCGCTCCGTATTTCGGCTTGGGACGTATATTACATCATCAGCCCTATGAGATTTCAACCCTACTGTACCTACGCTCTTACCTTGCTGTACTCGCCATGGAGTTGCGCCGGTTGTGGACCTCACAGTACAGCTCTACAGGGGATGCTTTCCAGCCCACCCTTCTCTCTGGACTGTTGGAGACAGCCCGGGAGTGTTCAGACAGTCTAGGAGGCGACGGACGCATACCGGATGATAGGACATCATCTGCAGGAGAACAGCAGATTTACATACAAAATCCATAACATCCTCACCAAATCCATTAAAGAGGCCCCTCGTGACATCACACCTCATCCCTTCAATGCAAGTCTATGGGAGGGGGCGTGACATAGACTTCCATTGAGGGGATAGGGCTTGACTTCACGAGGCCCCGGCGCCGTCTCTAAGCGGAACATTTTGGTCCGAACGCTAAGTAGCGGAGTACCCTTTAATAGAAATCTGTGATCAGTGTCACCTGCACTACTCTGACGGTATGGACAGGTAGTGCAGGTGACACTGATGACAACAGTACTCACCTTGTCACCTTCCGTGCTGTGGTTCTCTGGCAATCCTCTTTGGTATCTTCAGTTCCGGGCCCGGCTTGGAGCATGGGCGGAGCTTAGTGATGTCACCGCTGCTGTTCTCTGCTGGGTCACTAAGCTCCGCCCATGCTCCAAGTCTGACCTGGAACTGAAGATACCGAAGAGGATTGCCGGAGAACGACGGCACGGAACAAGGTGAGTACCGTTGTCATCAGTGTTACCTTGCACAACCTATCTGTACTGACAAGTGACCCTGATGAAAGATTTACTTAAAAAAATCATTAATGGTCTTACCATGGCTGGCGCTCTCCGATAATGAGCTGCATTCAGATTGGTACGCCTCATCTGGAAGGAGAGAAAACAAAGATAAATGTTGGCTGAACAGTTTTCTCTGATGGAAAAACATATGCACACTCAGCTGAGCCAAGTGTGCATGTGAACTGGAGGGAGGTGCTGAAATAGCTGTTGGATAAGCAAACCAACTCATCCCATAGACGAAGTGTGTGGGTATCTTTAAAGGAGTACTGTGGTGCTAAACAATTTATCCCTTGTCCAAAGGATAGGGGACAAATTTCTGATTAAGGGGGGGGGGGGGGGGTCTGACTGCCCGACACCCCTCTCTCCCTGTGCACGGAGTGATTTCTGCTCTGTGGGAGGAGGCTGTGGACCCCCAAACAAAGCGGTGATCAACAAGCCCCCTCCATGTATCTCTATAGAAGGGCTGAAGATACATAGACTATGTATCTCCAGCTCTCCCATAGAGATGCATGGAGGGGGCATGTCGGCCACCACTTTCAGTGGGGGTCAACACTGCTCCATTCATGGGGAGAGTCAGGGGCCAAGCAGGAGATCAGACACTTATCCCCTATCCTTTGTACTCCTTTAAGCTGTCCATACGGATAAGATAGCCATTGGCTGCATGAGCATTTGGACAGCAGTTATTTCTCTGGATCCCATATACATATGCATGCTTGGCTACAGTGAGCATGCATATGTTCAGCTGCCAGATTCTTTGGTGGCAGCTTACCTCCCCATAGACAAAAGGTTTGGTAAGTGAAATTGAACATGCCCAATCCTTGCCCCAATAGACATTAGATGGTCGTCCCATCAGGTTTGGCAGACACCTATCTAATGTGTATAGTTAGCTTTAGTAGAATGTGACACCCACCAGGCACCACCCTAGATAAGGGTCCCAGTACAATCATATTGGCAGAAACTCACCCAGCAGACTGTGTGGCACCCTGTGTGTGGGTCTCAGGCCCAGCTTCCTGCGCAGGTTGTTGCTCTGCTCCTCTAACTCCTGCAGTCGACGTAGCGCATCCAGATACACAAGCCTCCGCTTCCTGCGCTGTTCCATGGTGAGCTCCGCGCTCTGCTCCGCTGCCAAGCTCAGTTTCCGGGCCGCCTCCGCCATCTGCATCTGCAGGGTGAAGTCCCTCTCCAAGCGCTCCAACTGTACCTCCTGCAGGAAACAAGAAGCAAAGCTCTGGTTATCAGGACATTCTAAGGGTTAAAGGGGTATTCCAGGAATTTTTTTTTTTATATCAACTGGCTCCAGAAAAGTTAAAACAGATTTGTAAATTACTTTATTAAAAAATACTAATCCTTCCAATAATTATCAGCTGCTGAAGTTGAGTTGTTCTTTTCTGTCTGGCAACAGTGCTCTCTGCTGACATCTCTGCCTGTCTCGGGAACTGCACAGAGTAGAAGAGGTTTGCTTTGGGGATTTGCTTCTACTCTGGACGGTTCCCAAGACAGGTGTCATCAGAGAGCACTTAGACAGAAAAGAACAACTCAACTTCAGCAGCTCATAAGTACTAAAAAGGATTAAGATTTTTTAATAGAAGCAATTTACTAATCTGTTTAACTTTCTGGAGCCAGTTGACATAAAAAAAAAAAGAAGTTTTTTTCCTGGATAACCCCTTTAATATGACAAGCATTTTGCGCCAATCACCTTGTGCTGTAAGGATGCTGTGTCAGGGCATGCTGGGAGTTGTAGTCTCATCACAGCTGGAGACCACACAACTTGTAACCCAGTAGTTTTGCAACAAGTAGTTTTGAAACAGCTGGAGACACACTGTTTGGAAAAACAGTATTGTGTCCCGAAATACCACCATACAGGGCACAAATAATAATGCCATACAGTGCCCAAATACTACCATAGGAGGGAACTAAAATACTGCCATACAGTGCTCAAATATCACCATAAAGGGCACTAATAATAGTGCCATACAGTGCCCTAATACCACCATGCAGGGCACTAATACTGCCATACAGGGCACTAATAATAGTGCCATACAGTGCCCTAATACTACCATGCAGGGCAAACATATCACCATACAGGGCACTAATAATAGTGCCATACAGTGCCCAAATATCACCATAAAGGGCACTAATAGTGCCACACAGTGCCCAAATACCGCCATACAGTGCCCAAATACTACCATACAGGGCACTAATAATAGTGCTATACAGGGCCCACATATCACCATAGAGGGCACTAATAATACTGCCATACAGTACAGTTTATGAGGATTCAGGTGCTATACAGTAAGCAGATGGTGCTATACAGTAAGCATATATTACTGCCATGGAATGCCTGAATAACAGTGCATTAATACAGCCATGTGGTCCCCATATAAGACTGCTATACACTGCTGTTTGGAAAACACTGTTGAAACCCAATGTGTTACAAGAGCTGCAGTACTGAGAACAGCCAGTAGATGTCAGTCATCTCATCTCCTATATAATCTATAATATATCTGTAGGGTAATATTGGTTAATAGTTTCTTAATACATCCGAAGCCTCGGAGGACGAACAACAAAGCAATGAGAACGGAGCCTCAAGGACATCCAGAGCGTTTTCCACCAAGGACGGGCCTGATCCCATAACAGCACCTGACTGCATTGGACGCCGGCCATGTTCATTCAGATGCAGCAGAGGTTTCATTTTTAGTCTGGGAATCTTTTGACTCTTCCTGCTGGAAATAGCGTCAGGATCAGCTCAATGGATGCCAGGAAAAAATATGATTGTGGGAGCGAGAAATGACTGAAGAGATAATGTACCAGCGGCCCCAGCATGGATGGAGGCACTTAATACTCTTAAAGAGACAGGAGTCCTTAAAGGGGTACTCTTCCCCTAGACATCTTAGGGGATAAGATGTCTGATCGCGGGTGTCCCGCCGCTGGTGACCCCTGCAATCTCCCTGCTGCACCCGGCATTCGTTTTGAGCGTCGCAGGCTCGTGATGTCACAGCCACACCTCGCTCGTGACATCATGGCCACGCCCCCTCAATGCAAGTCTATGGGGGGGGGGGGGTGACTTCCTTCACGCCCCCTCCCATGGACTTGAATTGAGGGGGCGTGGCCATGACGTCACAAGCCTCCGCCCCACATCGCCAGTAATCCGGCACGGAGAGAAGTTCGCTCTGTGCCCCGGATGTCTGGGGTGCCGCAGCAGAGATCGCAGGGGTCCCCAGCGGCGGGACCCCGTAATCAGACATCTTTGGATAGGAGGTAAGATTTCTAGGGGCAGAGTACCCCTATAATGTATGTTAAAGGGGTTGTGCAGCAAAAAGTAACATATCCCCTTTGCACAGGATAGAGGATAAGCATCTGATCGATGGGGGTTTGACTGTTGGGACCCACCGCGATCTCCTGTACTGGCCTTGGCTTTTTGAGAGGAGTATGTGCGGGGGACAGCACGCGCTCCATTCATTCTCTATGGGAGCGTAGAAGAGACCCCAGTGAGTGCTGTATTTGGGCATCTCCGGCGCTTGCACAGAGATTAATGGAGCGGGGGGGTCCCATCAGTCAGACCCCCCTGCGATACGACACCTGTCCCCAGTGGTCGCCCTAATCAGACCCGGAGCGAACACGCTCCGGGGACTGATTACAAACGGGGTGCCGCGTTCAAGATCACGGGGGTCCCCAGCGGCAGGACTCCCGGGATCAGGCATCTTATCCCCTTTCCTTTGGATAGGGGATAAGAGGTGTAAGCACCAGAGAACCCCTTTAAAGCTCCACTGACGTACTATTACATCATGGCTGTGTTAAAGGGGTATTCCCCACAAAAGATAGGGCATAAGATGTCCGGTCGCGGGAGTCCCACCACACTGACCCCCCTGCGATCTCTGTGCAGCACCTGGCAGATCTGTAAATTACTTCTATTTGATAATCTTAATCCTTACAGTACTTAGCTGCTGCATGCCCCACAGGAAGGAGCTGATAAGTACTGGAAGGATTAAGATTATTAAATAGAAGTAATTTAGAAATCTGTTTAACTTTCTGCCACCAGTTGATTTAAATTTTTTTCCCTCCACGTAGTACCCCTTTAAGTACATCTGTACGGACTTTCCCCCCCATAAACCGCAACTGTGACCCTAGGACCTTGCAAGTACTGACCTCTGCTCTGGTTACGGTGGCTGCGCTCACTCGAAACGCCCGCTGTCTCCTTGCGATGACTGGGGGTCTCTCGCCATACTCCAGTGGGTACTCTGGGGGGACCTGCCCCGTCAGTTCCTATAGGATAGATCCATGTGTTACAGACTCATCATAGTAAAAGTTAGATACAAGGGCCTGTTGCTTTAATGGTTCAGTCAATAGAGGCAGCAGAAAAAAAAAAGTAAAAATAAATCGGTAAAGCCTCATTAGTTCCTGTGTGACGGCGGTGGGGGCAGGGAATGCAGCCGGGGACACAAGGGGATAAGCCGTCATGCCGTGTCAGGCCGTACCCTCACCAATATCTGACATTCATTTACAAGGCTTGTAAGCTTGCACTTTCTTAAAGGGGACACTAAACCACAAAAAAAAAAAAGATAAAAAAAAAAAAGATAAAGAAATAAAAAATAAATAAATAAGTGTATCTTCTCTCCACTGGCTGTAAAAGCAAATGCCATCTATTGTTCCCTGTTATCAGCCATTCAAGGAGCCTTTCTGGGTTATCTCCAGGGAATGTTTACATACATATGTGCATGTAACAGCTGCGGGGCTCGAAAAGTGACAACCGCTGCTCAGAGGGCCAAAAGTCCTCAGGACGGTCGTCACTTCTCCCACTACCCCCACCCCCCCTGACGCCACCCCACCCCGCTGTGGTCCTGAATGCGAACTGAATTTAGACACACCACTTTTCAGCTGTTGCTAAACTACAACTCCCAGCATGCCCGGACAGCCGAAGGCCTTGAAACACATTGCAACATTACTTTATGGCAATGTTTCCCAACCAGGGAGCCTTCAGCTGTTGCAAAACTACAACTCACAGCATGCCCGGACAGCCTTTGGCTGTCCGGGCATGCTGGGAGTTGTAGTTTGGCAACAATTGAAGGCCCCCTGGTTGGGAAATACTGCCCTTGATGCAATGTTTCCCAACCAGGGTGCCTCCAGCTGTTGCAAATCTACAACTCCCAACATGCTGGGGGTTGTAATTTTGCAACAGCTGGAGACACACAGTTTGAAAAATACTAGGGTAGGGTGACACGTGCTGTCTTTTGCTGCTGCGGATTTTCCTTCGTATTGAAGTCAATCTACGCAGCTGATTTTGCTACCCATTGACTTCAATGGGTAGGAAAATAAGCAGCGGCAAAATACGGCCCGTGTGACCCTACCCTTAAAGGATCAGTCACACTCCGTAAGAAAAAACGGAGTTGTAGTTTTTCAGCAGCTAAAGCGCAGCAGGTTGCGGATCACTGGTGTAAACTGCGCCGTTTTGTGATGTGGCGGCACAATGACGCACTACCCACCGCCTCCTGCAGGCACAGCCTCCGCAGCTCATTGACTTTCTGCCTTAGGGACTCCTGGAGGTCTCGCTGCTTCTCGGAGAGGTCGGAGATCAGCTGGGCTCTCTGCTTAGAAGAGGAGTCAAAGAGGGCACCACCTGCGGAGAAAAGCACAATGGGGGTCACATTTACAAATAGATTACATGATGACGAGAGCCACAGTCTCCTTGGTTAACGACACCGGACAGTATCCCTCCATATACCGCTAAAAGTATGGAGCCTTAACCCTAACAGGACGCACAGGTTGGATCAACTAACATGGGCTGATGTGAAGATAAGGAAAGAAATGTTAACAAACACCATACAGGGCCAAATACTGTAATTTTGCCATACAGTGCTTAAATACCACTATACAGGGTACTAATATTAATGCCATACAATGAACAAACACCACCATACAGAGCACTAGTACTGCCATACAGTGTCCAAATACCACTAACAGTGCACTAATAATACTGCCATACAGTGCTCAAATACCACCATACAGGGCACTAGTAATACTGACATACAGTGCTCAAATACCACCATACAGGGCACTAGTAATACTGCCATACAGGGCACAAATACCACCATACAGGGCACTAGTAATACTGCCATACAGTGCACAAATACCACCATACAGGGCACTAGTAATACTGCCATACAGTGCACAAATACCACCATACAGGGCACTAGTAATACTGCCATACAGTGACCAAATACCACCATACAGGGCACTACTAATACTGCCATACAGTGCTCAAATACCACCATACAGGGCACTAGTAATACTGGCATACAGTGCACAAATACCACCATACAAGGCATTAGTAATACTGCCATACAGTGACCAAATACCACCATACAGGGCACTACTAATACTGCCATACAGTGCTCAAATACCACCATACAGGGCACTAGTAATACTGCCATACAGTGCTCAAATACCACCATACAGGGCACTAGTAATACTGCCATACAGTGCACAAATACCACCATACAGGGCACTAGTAATACTGCCATACAGTGCTCAAATACCACCATACAGGGCATTAGTAATACTGCCATACAGTGACCAAATACAACCATACAGGGCCCTAGTAATATTGCCATAAAGAGCCCAAATTCCACCATAAAGGGGACTAGTAATACTGCCATACAGTGCACGAATATCACCATACAGGGCATTAGAAAAACTGCCATACAGTGGTCCATATAGCACCCAACAGTGCACTAATAATACTGCCATACAGTGCTCAAATACCACCATACAGGGCACTAGTAATACTGACATACAGTGCTCAAATACCACCATACAGGGCACTAGTAATACTGCCATACAGGGCACAAATACCACCATACAGGGCACTAGTAATACTGCCATACAGTGCTCAAATACCACCATACAGGGCACTAGTAATACTGCCATACAGGGCACAAATACCACCATACAGGGCACTAGTAATACTGCCATACAGTGCTCAAATACCACCATACAGGGCACTAGTAATACTGACATACAGTGCTCAAATACCACCATACAGGGCACTAGTAATACTGACATACAGTGCTCAAATACCACCATACAGGGCACTAGTAATACTGCCATACAGGGCACAAATACCACCATACAGGGCACTAGTAATACTGCCATACAGTGCACAAATACCACCATACAGGGCACTAGTAATACTGGCATACAGTGCACAAATACCACCATACAAGGCATTAGTAATACTGCCATACAGTGACCAAATACCACCATACAGGGCACTACTAATACTGCCATACAGTGCTCAAATACCACCATACAGGGCACTAGTAATACTGCCATACAGTGCTCAAATACCACCATACAGGGCACTAGTAATACTGCCATACAGTGCTCAAATACCACCATACAGGGCATTAGTAATACTGCCATACAGTGACCAAATACAACCATACAGGGCCCTAGTAATATTGCCATAAAGAGCCCAAATTCCACCATAAAGGGGACTAGTAATACTGCCATACAGTGCACGAATATCACCATACAGGGCATTAGAAAAACTGCCATACAGTGGTCCATATAGCACCCAACAGGGCACTAATAATACTGCCATACAGTGTCCAAATAACTGGGCCCTCAAAGTATGTGGATTCAGCATTGATGTAACTGCGGATGGTGCTATACAGTAAATATATTACTGCCATAGATTGCCTTAATAACAGTACATTAATACAGACGTCTGACCAGGCATGCTGGGAGGTGTAGTTTTATAACAGCTGGAGGCACCCTGGTTGGGAAACATTGGCTTAGATGGTTGGCGGTCCAATGACATTCATCCCTCCATGTGGTCTCAAAAATATGACCTTACCCACCTACCCATAGAGCTAAACCAGCATGTACAGGGCGGTATTCACACTTGCACTGACTTGTTCACAAGCCCCCCTGATGGCGATAAAGATCTGCGAGCAGCACAACAGCTGGGAAGCGTCACATTCCTCCAGAGCCGAGTGTCAGCTGCTAAACAGGCTGCAGGGGTGCGAGACCGACATGATGGTTGTGTATTATGTAGGAGAGATATGAGACAGACAGATATGAGACAGACAGATATGAGATAGATAGATATGAGAGAGAGAGAGAGATAGATATGAGAGAGAGAGAGAGAGAGAGAGAGAGAGAGAGAGAGAGAGAGAGAGAGAGAGAGAGAGAGAGATATGAGAGAGAGAGAGATAGATATGAGAGAGAGAGAGAGAGAGAGAGAGAGAGAGATGAGAGAGATAGATATGAGAGAGAGAGAGAGAGATATGAGAGAGAGAGAGAGAGAGAGAGAGATATGAGACATGAGAGAGATAGATATGAGACATGAGAGAGATAGATATGAGACATGAGAGAGATAGATATGAGACATGAGAGAGAGAGAGAGAGAGAGATATGAGAGAGATAGATAGATATGAGAGAGATAGATAGATATGAGAGAGAGAGATAGATAGATATGAGAGAGAGAGATAGATAGATATGAGAGAGAGAGATAGATAGATATGAGAGAGAGAGATAGATAGATATGAGAGAGAGAGATAGATAGATATGAGATAGATAGATATGAGATAGATAGATATGAGATAGATAGATATGAGATAGATATGACACAGATAGATAGATATGAGATAGATATGAGATAGATAGATATGAGATAGATAGATATGAGATGAGATAGATATGAGATGAGATAGATATGAGATAGATAGATATGAGATGAGATAGATATGAGATGAGATAGATATGAGATGAGATAGATATGAGATAGATAGATATGAGATGAGATAGATATGAGATGAGATAGATATGAGATAGATAGATATGAGATAGATAGATAGATATGAGATAGATAGATAGATATGAGATAGATAGATATGAGATAGATAGATATGAGATAGATAGATATGAGATAGATAGATATGAGATAGATAGATATGAGATAGATAGATATGAGATAGATAGATCCAGTTGCAGCCACTGATTTAGTACTATATCCCTGGCCTGTATAGTGACCTCTCTATGTGAATACACCATCTCCTGGATTAGCATTGATGCCCCGGGCCATGGATTTTTTAGGACTACATTTGCATTGGGTGGCGGTTTTCCAAGATCCTTCCACACCCATATTGCTTCCCATGTCGAGTCCCACATTGAACGTGTTCTGTCGTAATCGACCTCGATATCAGCCAGCGGGGCCTGAAAGCCATGATGATTCCAGATGTGGAATCTGTACATCAGGGGTCTCCAACCTGCGGCTCCCCAGCTGTTGCAAAAACTAAAGCTCCCAGCATGCTGGGAGTTGTAGTTTCACAGCGGATGGAGAGTTAGAGGTTTGAGACCCCTGATCTAGATCAATGGCAAATTCAAACGAAACAAATCTAATATAGTCCAGTGTTTCCAACCAGGGTGCCTGCAGCTGTTGCCTCCAGCGGCTGCATTAGATCAGTGGCAGTCAAAACCAATCTAAGGGTGGGTTCACACTATATTTGTAGTGTACGGGTGCCGAATCCGGTTGGGAGGAGCGAAAACCGTCCGCTCCCGTATCCCAGCCAGATCCGACTCGAACCCCATTCATTTCAATGAGCCAACCGGAGTCAAACGCTGACTCTGGCTCATTTTTGCCCCACATATGGTTTTCTGACCAGACCTAAAACCGTGGTATACCACGGTTTTAGGTTCAGTTAGAGAACTGTATACGGGGCAAAAATGAGCCAGAGTCAGCGTTTGACTCCGGTTGGCTCATTGAAATGAATGGGGTTCGAGTCGGATCTGGCTGGGATACGGGAGCGGACGGTTTTCGCTCCTCCCAACCGGATTCGGCACCCGTACACTACAAATGGAGTGTGAACCCACCCTAATATATGTGGGCCAGTGTTTCCGAACCAGGGTGCCTCCAGCTGTTGCAAAACTACAACTCCCAGCATGTCCGGACAGCCGAAGGCATTCTGGTTGGGAAACAGTGCTATGGGCACTTACATTATATACCGGTATAGAGTATTTTACCTGACGTAGAGATGCCACAGGGACCTTTCACCTCCATGTTTGTTCCGCAGCTCCTATCAGCGTTGAGGGAAGCCTAAAAATATAATGGAGATCGGTCAAACTGAAAACATGAGCAGCGACAGGTTGTGGCAGTCAGTAATAATAATTAATTCTTATTATTATTATAAATAAAATAAAAACTAAAATAAAAATATTAATAAATTAATAAAATAATAAAAATGATTAATGAAAATAGAATAAAAATGATGATAAAAATTATATATATATATATAGTGTGTGTTTACTATGTATAGAACGATATACACACACATAAACAACACATACACAATATATATCTCTATCTATATATCTATATCTATACTGCATATCTATAGATCTATATCTATCTTATCTATATCGATATATCTCTATCTCTATATATGTCTATATCTATATACACACACACACACGGTATATACAGTTTCGCACTAGACCACTTGAGACCCTCATCAAACCCCCCCCTCCCCCCCACCCGCACTGTGCTCTGGCATCAAAGAAGTGGCTTCTACCATGTCAATAAGGCCGATTTGAATAGAAATGAGAGAAGAAAGGAGATTGATGGGGGAGAAGTTGAGTCCGGCACCAATAAAGTTTTTTTTTAAAGTCCCAGCCCTCCCCTCCTCCACGCAGACACCAAATGCCCAAGAACTAAAAAAAAAACACCAACTTCAAGGACATCTGCTTTATAGATAAAGGAGCGGACACGGAAGGGCGCAAGAGAAACTCACGTTTTTTGTAAACCCCACAAAACACAAGGTTTGGTATAAAAAAAAAATCTGAACCTGCAATACTATTCCCTGCACGCTTAGTCCATATTTTCAGCCTAATATTTTTTCCATTTAAACCCCCCAAAAAACTGCAAAAAACATTAGCAGTAATTTTGCCATTTGCTTATTTTTTTTTTACGCCTTGTTAGCGATTTTAGAAACTTTTTTTTCCAGACTTTCTTTTGCTACAACAAATATATTTTTTTTGGTAACATTTACACGTTTATCACATTTTGTACAATTGTGGTACAAGGTTTTCATTTTTGCCATGACTTTTGGAAATCATAGCAAAACCAGAAAAATATATAAATAAATATATCTATATCTCTATATATATAACTACTATATATCCTGATCCCATAGAGATAGCAGCAGCAGTATACAGATAGAGCTGGGAGGGAGGTATGTAACTACTATATATCCAGATCCCATAGCGATAGCAGCAGTATACAGATAGAGCTGGAGGGGAGGTGTATAACTACTATATATCCTGATCCCATAGAGACAGTAGCAGCAGTATACAGACAGAGCTGGAGGGGAGGTGTATAACTACTATATATCCTGATCCCATAGAGATAGCAGCAGCAGTATACAGATAGAGCTGGGAGGGAGGTATATAACTACTATATATCCAGATCCCATAGCGATAGCAGCAGTATACAGATAGAGCTGGAGGGGAAGTATATAACTACTATATATCCTGATCCCATAGAAATAGCAGCAGTATACAGATAGAGCTGGAGGGGAAGTATATAACTACTATATATCCTGATCCCATAGAGACAGTAGCAGCAGTATACAGACAGAGCTGGAGGGGAGGTGTATAACTACTATACACCTTGACCCATAGAGACAGCAGCAGTATACAGGTTAGAGTTGGAAGGGAGGTGTATAATTACTATATATAATGATTCCATAGAAATAGCAGAAGTATACAGATAGAGCTGGAAGAGGTGGTGTATAACTACTATACATCCCGATCCCATATAGAGATAGACGCAGCAGTATACAAAAGTGAGTGGGGAGGGATCTGGGAGCTAATAGGAGGTATATCATAGGTGATGAGGTCATCCTGTAGTCCACAAGAAGTCATAACATCGAACTGACCTTCTGTGACTCACATTAAGCACAGTAACTTTTCGGAGTCAGACTGGTGATCACATGTCCAAGTTACAGTAATAAAACACAGATGCAGCTGTGCTGGAATAAAACAGGTGGCAATGTACGAGTAGTGATGATGAGTGCGAATGATACGAGCATAAAAAAAATAAAAAACAGGAAGCTTGTTTAACATGTCTATTACGCTACGCAAACTATAAGTGCAAGGAGATAAGCGGCTTCCAATCGTAGCGGGCGCCGCTTATTTCCAGAAGAGCGGGATTGGAAGGGTTAACAATCCTGCGGGAACAAAGGGGCTGCTCCCCACTCTTGGGATCTTTTGAGAATAGGATCAGGCTACCTACCTTCTCATGATGGCCAGGGACCCAGCAGGGGGTCCACTCATATGAAAGGGATTTCTGGGACCCCCACCATGCTGGTAGTGTCACAATAACAATGGGGGGGGGGGGTCTATGGAATGAGAAGGGTCTCTCCCTGTGTGATCAGCATTAGTGACCACCCCCCAATGTCTTTATTTACATACATCAGGGTTTCCCTACCAGGGTGCCTCCAGCTGTTGCAAAACTACAACTCCCAGCATGCCCGGACAGCCGAAGGCTGTCCGGGCATGCTGGGAGTTGTAGTTTTGCAACAGCTGGAGGCACCCTGGTTGGGAAACACTGACATACAAGGATACCATCATCTTAGTTTAGTATTGGCAGCATGCACTACTCTTTGATGGTCTCAGCTGTGACTGTGATATAGATCAGCGAGTTACATGCAGGGGTCTGGAAAAGCTGGATGACAGCACTGTGGAGAATGTTATTGCGGATATATTGGTTGTCATTTAGCACAAGGCGCTCATGGACTTCTATTTACTGGAGAACTTTGTTTTCTTTATTCTTTTAGGTGGAATTTTTTGCTTCTCTTCCGCACGTCGGATGCGATTTCTCCCCAAACCCCTTTCCCCGAATGTCGTACATGAATATTTACTGAAGAGGAGTAGCCGGCCCTGTCGGAAATACATTTGGTGAACATGACAGGACAAGGACTATATAGCTGGGAGGCCCATCCAGACGCGAGACACACTTACATTTACAAGGTCGGCAGCAAGATGTCTCGGAGACGTCTCAGAACGGGCCACCATTTTAACCCCTTCCTACCAATCATTCCAAAACGGAGGGATAAATGCAGAAACGACTGCTAAGGTAATAGCCAGTTATACCCAGCTTTCCACATGCCCTGAATGGCATATTTTTCTATATTATTAGGCAGTCACCTTCCCCCGTTACTCCTCCTTTGTAAGTGCTGCAGTAGCTATGATACTGTTCATCCTGAGCCTCCTGGTACATAAACAGAATGGAAGAAGTCACTGTAATAAAGTGAAGTGCTGCAGCGCATAGAGCTATGGGGTAACCTATATGTAATAAATTATTGGTAAATACATTATATATATATATATATATATATATATATACACACACACATACATATATATATACACACACACACACACACACACACACATATACATACACACACAGCCCTGCCGGTGTTTAGGGGGGCAGTTCTGCTTAGCCCATTGTCCTATAGCAGGGTTTCCCAACCAGTGTGCTTCCAGCTGTTGCAAAACTACAACCCCGGGTATGCCCAGACAGCCAAACGCCAACGTTTCCCAACCAGTGTGCCTCCAGCTGTTGCAAAACTACAACTACAACCAGCATGCCGGGACAGCCAAAAGGCAGCAGAGGACTGAATTGTATAGGCGAACTATATAAGCCCGCCATCACGATTTTTGCATCTGTCTAACGTATTGTTGAGAGGGTTGGCATAAAAATCGTATGTTAAATGGATGCATCGTCTAAAAACCGTACACACTTTTTCACATTTATTTTTTTTTTTTAAATCTGATCCATTTTTACCTTTCTACTTAATCTTCCTAAGCTACTGCGCGTGTTTAAAAAAAAAAAAACAATTTAAACTGTGTACAATTAAACGGATCGAAACATACGGCGATACAATGCCATACGATTTATATAAACAATGTTTAAAAAAAATAATAAACTAAAAAAATACATAAATAAATAAAAAAAAAACACGGATAGGATTCCAAACCTTCTTTTGAATCAGGATGAAAAATATCACGGTCAACTACGATCTGACTAAAAAATGTAATAAAAAATTTATAAATAAAATAAATAAATAAGTAGGGCAAAAACGTAAAACCGATCAAAACGGGTGCATGTGTTGGATATACGTTTTGCCAATAGCAACCAAAAGATATGTCTAGATCAGCGTTTCCCAACCAGGGTGCCTCCAGCTGTTGCAAAAATACAACTCCCAGCATGCCCGGACAGCCTTCGGCTGTCCGGGCATGCTGGGAGATGTAGTTTTGCAACAGCTGGAGGCACCCTGGTTGGGAAACACTGACATACAAGGATACCATCATGCTGGGGGATGTAGTTTTGCAACAGCTGGAGGAACCCTAGTTGGGAAAACACTGCCCTATAGCCTGTAAACCTGCACCAGGCTCCCTTCATCCATGGGCAGGGGGGTATGACGCAGATTCTACAGAAGACGAAACAATCAATTCCTGAGGAACTGGTTGGCATATAGCACCAGTGCCAACAAGCCCAGTCAGATGCCCAGGTCCACTGGGGGGGGGGGGTGTAGTTTAAAAGACCCCATAATACTGATGCCCATGGTCCAGCAATTACAAGAAGCCGGCCCTGGGTACATGCCTCTCCTGCCCTTTGTGCCACCCCTCCCCGCCCCCCACTCTTGTGTCACGGTGCCAAAGGTTACAGCTGAATCACCGAAATATCAGGCATCAGTGTCACCTCTGCAAACAAACAAGTAACAAGACCGGAATTGCTTCCGAATCTGGCGTCACCTGGGATCTGCGTGTCCTAAGCCTCTGATGTAACACACCGACCAGAATAGAAATAAAAAAAAGGTTTCGCAACGCCTCTCCCCGATCGCCGCGCTCCGTCAATCATTAACACAATGCATGCCATTGTCCACGCCTCACCAGGATTCTGTACAATCCTCAAATTACAATACAAATATTTTTCCGCTGACCTCATCCCCTCCCGCCATGACTACTGTAACCTTACAGGTGAACTCAAGGAACAGAACTGAATCCTCAAATTATCCTTCTAACAAGATCGGATCTTGGGAAAGTTGGGTGCCCGCCGTTATATATTTCATAGGAGTTGTCACCCAAACCTTTTTCGATGGAGCCGATTCAGCCAAGGTTTTGGATGCAGGCTAGTCCCGCTCATTGGGAGGGGGCTTATTCTCATCCAGACTACCCTACGTAGGATATTCGCAGTCACATTGCGCAATGCAGATTTTAAATTTGTGTTCGAAAAAAAAATCCACGTCACGGTGTGAACTACGGTGTTGTTCCGTCGATCTTTACGAAGCTTTCAACACATGTATGCTTTAATAATAATAATAATAATAATAAAATATAAAATTAAATTAAAAAAGCTGTGTGTGAAGGTCTAAGGCAGATTTTCCATTCAGGTCTCCAGGAAAGCTGGATGACAACTTGGCACAATGCTTTGTAAAGCCATCGCACTCATAATGTGATTTAGGTCACAGAGTCCGGCGCTCTAAGTACGAGCACAAACACAAGGGCCGTCATTGTTTAGAGCAGAGTTTTCCTAACTAGGGTGCCTCCAGCTGTCGCAGAACTACAACACCCAGCAAGCTGGGACAGGAGACACACAGGTTGGTAAACACTGGTAAAGAGCAATCATCTGCAGAGTGATTACAGGGTGGATGACATTCTGCACATACCTTGATAGAAAGCTGAGCGAGTCCTCCTTCACCCAAAAATGTGCCGTGTTCTGTGGCGTTACTAAAATACCATACCCCTTCCCAAAAATGCAGGTGTGTGTGTATGTGTATGTGTGTGTGTGTGTGTGTGTGTGTGGGGGGGGGGGGGGGGGGGTTGGACTATTGGGATATCAGCATCACCCATATTTTCATTAGACTGATCCCTGCTTCTGTCACATGGTTTATGCTCAGTCATGTACATGTTACAGTAATAATGCGTTCCATAAGGCTGCTTTCACACTATAAAGTTCTTCCGTTTTAATGTTCCATTATGAAAACCCTTAAAGACGTCCGTTACAATATCCCATTAAAGTCTATGGGATTTTTACATTATCCGTTGTAACCAGTTATTAATAACGGGCTATGATGGGTTACAACGTAATGTAAAAATCCCATAGAACTTAATGGGATTTTGTAATGGCCGTTTACAGCCATACACAGCCCACCCTGCCATACACCGCCCACCCTGCCATACACCGCCCACCCTGCCATACACCGCCCACCCTGCCATACACAGCCATACACAGTCCACCCTGCCATACACAGTCCACCCTGCCATACACAGCCATACACACAGTCCACCCTGCCATACACCGTCCACCCTGCCATACACCGCCCACCCTGCCATACACCGCCCACCCTGCCATACACAGCCCACCCTGCCATACACAGCCCACCCTGCCATACACAGCCCACCCTGCCATACACCGCCCACCCTGCCATACACCGCCCACCCTGCCATACACCGTCCACCCTGCCATACACCGTCCACCCTGCCATACACAGCCATACACAGTCCACCCTGCCATACACAGTCCACCCTGCCATACACAGCCATACACACAGTCCACCCTGCCATACACAGTCCACTCTGAGCGGCGAGCAGTGTTAAAATCCTGCGCACGTGCCTGGCATGTGAGAGTCCGGCCCATATCCTGTCAGACTCCCTTTGTGCGCGTGTGCCTCAATGTTCATTCATGGCCCATGCGCAGGATTTCAAAATTGCTTTAAAAATATGACAAGCCGGATGACAGTCCCCCATGGCAGCTATAATGGCAGCCTTATTGGCCGCCACTAAGCTTTCCCAGAAAACGATCACACCAGGAAAGGACGACTTATGAATTAAGGGGACTTTGTACCGGAGCTTACACACACACATCAGCTAATCTGGTCCTATGTCACCGGAGGTATCTGGGTGCCGCTTATCCCCCCCCTCCCCCTACCCCATTCATAGCCCTTGACATACAGTGACATTTCTTACCGTTTGTGACCCAGCAGACGGCCATTCACCTCACAATGCTGCCCCGAATCTGAAAAAAAAAAAAAATAGGAAAATACAAATGAATAAGAATTGAAACTTTTGCAATTATCTTGCTACTGTCTCTACTACATCATCCGTGTACGGTACATGGTATAAGAGTACAAGAAATCCCACCGAGCTCTGCTACATCTGTGTGTGGCCCGGGCTCCAGATCTTGTACCAAGTCAGTCATGTCTGTTGCTGGGAAAGCAACGCGGCAACTAAGATGGCGGCCATGAAGTCCCCCCCCCCCGAACAAGTGTCTGACCCTTCTCTCCCAAGATGGGCGCATGAATGAGCAATATGCGGGGGCTCCAGTTTACCATTTGAGGGGCCGCTCTGTTGCTCCCTACTGATGTTGTAGCTGTTTATAAGGCAGACGCCATATTGTCACATGTGAATGCCCGTGTTGTGCCCGCCACCTTATGTAACGTGCACATTTATTGGAAGGACTGGTTATACAGAAGCACCCGGTGATTCACCAGGGCAGGTCTCTAAGGGGGGGGGCAAAAAGTTTCCAGCTACAAATAACAGTCTGTGTTGTTGGCAGTGTCCGCTGCGCTGACATGACTGGTGCGACAATTATATGCTTATAATAATCACACACCCCCTCCCTGCTAATACGGCTGTTCGGACACACCTAGCGCAGCGCGGTACACACACGGTCAGACCTCACCGGCCCGGACGCCTGCTAAATCCTGTGACACCTGACAGGAGGCCCTGCTCTCCCCCTGACTCCCCGATGGAGTAGAATTTATTGAAACGGCAATGTCCCAGTACAGAACATAGTCCTGCACTACACTTAGGCCCTGTCGGGTTGAGTCCCTCAGGGACTCTCCTGCAGTGTCTCCCCTGTTGTTGGTACCATGTTATTTATTGTAATAGGTATATAGGCAGTATGCTAATGTATAGACAGAATAAAGGACCTTTGGAGGACTAATGTAATTGTCTAAAGGACAATTTATGTGGTGTCCCGGTACAGGACTTGGTCTGGAGTCCCCTCAGCCAGAGTCCCTCCATGCTAATGGGCTCTCCTGAAGGGCTAACCCCTAGTCGACCCTTAATATGCTAATATTTAATGTATATATTTAATTAATCTAGGATACCTCTGTATGTGCCTTTAATTTATGTTATGCTATGGTTTAAGGACCTTTGGGTCATGTGATACACCCAGAGTTCCAGGGGTCAGGACTGACAGGTTTGGCTATCCAACAAGCTTTGTTCCACCCCCTTAATATATAAGGGGCTGCTGCCACTAAATTCTCTCTCTTAGTTCCGGATTATCAGAGAAAGCACATTTCATATCTCATCATCAATTCAAGCTAGGCCTGAAGCCTAATACCTAGGAGCCACAAAACCGCGAGTTACCCAAAGCTCAAACTACTGAATTATGTGTGACTACTAGAAACTCAAATCTCCTAAAAATAGTAGCACTGTGGCTAGCACCAAAAGCTCATTGATTCCGGAGTCCCAGCAAACCTGTGAGGAACCTGAACTACGGTCCTCTATAAAAAGACTGTTATGTTCCATGCCATTGCATAAAATATACAGTAAAGTTACTTCATAAAATCTGCTGTGGACGTTCCGTTATTTCTCCCTGCCGTTTGTGGGACGGTTGGCGGTAGGACTATTAACCATAAGGAATCCACACCCTGGCATCACGAAAATTAAGGGTTAACACCAACATACCCTACACCACCACTCAGCAACACCCCATCGCATCCTTCCACCCCGGCACCACATTTGAGATGTCACATGTTATGTTTATGTTACCCAGAGAGTCACCAGCTTAACACATGACCCCCAGCTTGACCTATGGGCTTCTAGTTCAGCCCCCTTTATAAGAAAAGGAGGTGCTGCAATCTCTCTCTTTGGCTTCTCTTTCTACTGGGGTCCAGTCAAGACCAGATGTCCAGATTAGAGATGAGCGAACTTACAGTAAATTCGATTCGTCACGAACTTCTCGGCTCGGCAGTTGATGACTTTTCCTGCATAAATTAGTTCAGCCTTCAGGTGCTCCGGTGGGCTGGAAAAGGTGGATACAGTCCTAGGAAAGAGTCTCCTAGGACTTTATCCACCTTTTCCAGCCCACCGGTGCACCTGAAAGCTGAACTAATTTATGCAGAAAAAGTCATCAACTGCCGAGCCGAGAAGTTCATGACGAATCGAATTTACTGTAAGTTCGCCCATTTCTAGTCCAGATGTCTCAGGTATAGTGTCCAGTTACCTGGAAGGCCTCAAATCTACAGTCACTTCCAGTAAGTCAAGTCTATGTCTGCTGCCGCTACCTACAGTCTAGTCAGGCCTAAAGTCTAGAATCTAGAGTCCATTACAAGTATAATTGGTCCCAGCAAGCTGCGAGGTCCTTCTGTGTTTCTGGTCACCTCCCTGGGATTCTGGCCGAGCTGTAGAGACTATAACCACTGTCTGACCTCAGTAAAGCCTCCATTAAACCATAACGTTTAGAGATATCGTTTGGGTGGTTCCACTCTGGCGCCACGAACATTAGGGGTTAATAACACGTTGCCCCTGGGGTTAAAGGGGTACTCCGCTGCCCTGCTTCGGAAGCTCCGCTCCCTCAGCGTCCGGAAGTTTATTGTTCCCGAACGCTGCGTGCTGGCTTCCGTGTTCAGGGCGGCCCCTCGTGACGTCACGAGCCGTCGGCCCCCTTCCCATAGACTTTCGTTGAGGGGGCGGGCATGACGTCACAAGGGGGCTGCGCGGAACACGGAAGCCCGCACGCAGTGTTCGGAACAATAAAACTTCCGGACGCTGGGGAGCGGAGCTTCCGAAGCAGGGCAGTGGAGTACCCCTTTAATACCATCTGCCCCATCCACCTACACGGCTAAACCCCCTGGTCTCGAGTTCATATCATTCTACCCTTGCAAATTGTATAGTTAAAAGAGTGTTTCCCCAACCAGGGTGCCTCTAGCTGTTGCTAAACTACAACTCCCAGCAAGGGAGACTTAGTTTTGCAACAGCTGGAGGCAGCTGGTAGGGAAACATTGGTCAATAGCCTAAAATTTCCATACTGTAGACCTTCAGCTGTTACAAAACTACAACTGCCAGCATGCCGCCTGGGCATGCTGGCAGTTGTTGTTTTGCAACAGCTGAAGGCACCCTGGTTGGGAAACACTGCTCTATAGCGTAGGTCTCTAAACTGTGGACCTACAGCTGTTGTAAAACTACATCTCCCAGCATGCCCAGACAGCCTTTGGCACAGTGGACACCGCCAACATGTAGCTCTCCAAACTGCGGACTTCCAGCTGTTGCAAAACTACAACTCCCAGCATGCCCGGACAGCTAAAAGTTGTAATTTTGCAACAGTTGGAGGCATACTGGTCTATAGCCTAGGTCTCCAAAGTGTGGACCTCCAGCTGTTTCAAAACCACAACCCCCCCAGCAATGCCCAGACAGCCTTCGGCTGGGAGTTGTAGTTTTACAACAGCTGGAGGCACGCTAGTTGAAAAATAATGATCCAGACATACCCATTGAAATCTATTGATAATTTTTGCCTTATTTGGGGGATGAAAAATGGATTTGAATTATATCCAGTTTTTTTAACATTGTTGTCTATGTAAAATCATTAAATCGCATCACCGTACGTTTTGATCAATCCATCATGTGTTTTTTGTTTTTTTTTTGTTTTTTACACATGGGCAATAGCAGAAACAGAAACCGGATAGGATTTATTTTTTTAAACATAAAATGGACAAAAAATAAATAAACATAAAAAAAATGTACTACCATACATCTGACATATATGTTTTTTTTTTTAGATCCATCCAATTTTGTTTACCGTATATACTCGAGTATAAGCTGACCCGAATATAAGCCGAGGCCCCTAATTTCACCCCAAAAACACAGGAAAAGTTATTGACTCGACTATAAGTCTAGGGTAGGAAATACATCATTCCCCCCTGTCATCATTCAGACCCCCCGTCATTAACACCCCCGTCATCA
This sequence comes from Hyla sarda, assembly GCF_029499605.1. Lineage (NCBI taxonomy): Eukaryota > Metazoa > Chordata > Amphibia > Anura > Hylidae > Hyla > Hyla sarda. Next base: position 12,962,319 of record NC_079197.1, on the reverse strand, counting down.
TCACCGCCTGTCATCACCCCCCCCCCCCCCTTCATCATCACTGTGGTCAATCCCTTCAATCAGTGGTCTTCAACCTGCGGACCTCCAGATGTTGCTAAACTCCGGGCATACTGGGAGTTTTAGTTTTGCAACATCTGGAGGCTCGCAGGTTGAAGACCACTGAGAAGGGATTGACAGGCGGAGAGTTCACTCGTATATAAGCCGAGGGGGGCAATTTCTGCACGAAAAATCGTGCTGAAAAACTCGGCTTATACTCGAGTATATACGGTATTTAGCATCCGCTTTCAGGCTGTCCATTTTGACAATCCGTTGGACGCATGTAAAAAGCCTTATATAGTTCGCCTATGGAATTTAGCCATCTGCCGCCATCGGCTGTCCGGGCATGCTGGGAGTTGTAGTTTTGCAACAGCTGGAGGCCCCCTGGTTGGGAGACACTGCTCTAGCCATATCCATTGATTGTAATTGACAATATATAGAATTCAGTCCCGGTCAGACGTTGCGCGTTGATAGATCCAACACGCGCCAGCGGTTCTGATGGTGGAAATAGATACGGCCATATTGCCAGTGAGGGCACAGGGTGGCAGCGCTCCTGGGTACTGTTACAGGGCAGGTTCGGGGTAAGATTACTTTTTAAAGGTAACCTCCTCCTTTATCTTGGTTCCGCCACAAGACAGTACATGCATTTCACCTTATTGTTAACCTTGGCGCGCTGAACGCTGCAACTAAAATTCTACCCTGCCGCTGGTACAAAGGGATTATGTAATGGGATAATTTTAGATGAAGATAAAAATTAGGACTCCTTGTTAATCTGTCGCAATTGTCCACGTGCGATTTCACATTTTGTTCCTAGGAAAGCTGGGTGAGAGCCAATATGGCTGCTACTATAGCTCCAGGGAGGTTATGATTTAAAGGGGTACTCCGATGGAAAACTTTATTTTATTTAATTTATTTTTTTTAAATCAACTGGTGCCAGAAAGCTAAACAGATTTGTAAATTACTTCTATTAAAAAAATCTTAATCCTTCCAGTACTTATTAGCTGCTGAATACTACAGAGGAAATTCTTTTCTTTTTGGAACACAGAGCTCTCTGTTGACATCACGAGCACAGTGCTCTCTGCTGACATCTCTGTCCATTTTAGGAGAGCACTGTGGTCATGATGTCAGCAGAGAGCTCTGTGTTCCAAAAAGAAAAGAATTTCCCCTGTAGTATTCAGCAGCTAATAAGTACTGGAAGGATTAAGATTTTTTAATAGAAGTAATTTACAAATCTGGTTAACTTTCTGGCACCAGTTGATTTTTCTTTATTTAAAAAAAAAGTTTTTCACCTGAGTACCCCTTTAAATCCCTGTATTATGATTTTCTCCTACTCTGGACAGTTCTTAAAATGGACAGAGATGTCAGCAGAGAGCACTGTGCTCGTGATGTTAGCAGAGAGCTCTATGTTCCAAAAAGAAAATGTATTTCTTCTATAGTATTCAGCAGCAAGTAAGTACTGGAAAGATTAAGATTTTTTAATAGAAGTAATTTACAAATCTGTTTAACTTTCTGGCACCAGTTGATTTAAAAAATAAAAAATTTCCACCAGAGTACCCCTTTAATAAGTAGGCATGATCAAAGAGAACGGCAAATTGTACCAATAGATTAGCTGTTGCAAAACTACAACTTCCAGCATGCCCGGACAGCCAACGGCTGTTCGGGCATGCTGGGAGTTGTAGTTTTGCAACAGCTGGAGGTCCAGAGTTTGGAGACCACTGCTATAGGGGTTGATACCTGTAGGCTTTACGGAGATACATATCTAGGTTATAGATCAAGTAAGTCTCAGGGCGCTGTCATCATCGCTACATCCCTAGCTGTACAGGTAATGATGACATCATCCTCAGACCTTATCACAAGCCACCTGTCAGGATGATGTCATCGTATCCCCAGCCTTTCTGGGTCATGACACGTCGCCCAGGAATGCTGCGATCACTCTGGATGTGTCCCTGTTTGCTTAATGGAGGTCATACGTTCCACTGTAACATTACAGTATGAGGGATGTAGTGGTTCAGAGGCTTAGATACATAGATACAGAGTATCCCACGAGTATCACATGTAATGGGATTAGATACACCGTTCAACAGGATCACATACACTGCCACCCCAGACACTATCCTATGTCAAAGGCTTCGATACACAGGTTCAGCAGGGAGCGTTTCACAAACAGGGTGCCTCCAGCTGTTGCAAAACTACAACTCCCAACATGCCTGAACAGCCAAAAGCAACAGCTGGAGGCTCCCTGTTTGGGAAACATTGTTATAGCTCAAAAGGTTTACATACACTCTCACCAGTCAGTATTATGCCTTAGGAATATAGTATCAAACATGATGGGCTTAGATACACAGGCTCAAAAAGACAATATTTTACATGAATGTTCTAGTTTTCAGCCCAGCAGGGAGTATCACAGATGATAGGCCTAGATACATGAGCTCAGCAGGTAGTATCACGCAAGACAGGCCTAGATATATTATCTCAGCAGGCAGTATCACACAGAATAGGCCTAGATACATCAGCTCAGCTGGCAGTATCACACATGATAGGCCTAGATACATCAACTCAGCAGGCAGTATCACAAGGACAGGCTTAGATACATCAGCCCCGCAGGCAATATCACACCCTAGCAACAACATATCAAACACTATGGGCTTAGATACAACATCTCAAATGACAATACTGTACATGACAGGCCTAGTTGTCAGCTCAACAGGTGGTATCACAGACGATAGGCCTAGATACATCAGCTCAGCAGGCAGTACCGCACATGACAGGCCTAGATACATCAGTTCAGCAGGCAGTATCACACAGGACAGGCCTAGATACATCAGCTCAGTAGGCAGTACCACACATGACAGGCCTAGATACATCAGCTCAGCAGGCAGTACCGTACATGCCAGGCCTAGATACATCAGCTCAGCAGGCAGTACCGCACATGCCAGGCCTAGATACATCAGCTCAGTAGGCAGTACCGCACATGACAGGCCTAGATACATCAGCTCAGCAGGCAGTACCGCACATGACAGGCCTAGGTACATCAGCTCAGCAGGCAGTACCGTACATGACAGGCCTAGATACATCAGCTCAGCAGGCAGTACCACACATGACAAGCCTAGATACATCAGTTCATAGCAACCAATCAGATTTCTTCTTTCATTTTTCAGACTCCTTCTCAAAAAGTGAAAGCAGCGATCTGATTGGTTGCTATGGGTAACTGGTCACCTTTCCCTCTGCACAGGTTTCGATGAATCTCCCCATTGAGGATACGCTGCAGATTTGTTGCCGATTTTCCCAATTTACTTCAATAGGAAACTCAAAATCTGCAGCAAGTTGGCAGCGTATCCGCTACGTGTGAACACAGCCGTAACACATCATAGGCTTAGATCTGTGGTTCAGCAGACAGTAACACGAAAGGTTAAAATACTTTGTATGCTTAGATACAACCTACCTACACCTGACGGTCACAACAGACAGTATCACACACACGAGACAGGTTTGGAAACTCCAGCTCGGCCAACAGTATCCCACACGCTTGGCTTAGATACACCATACGCCGGACAGCGGGTTCTTGTCGGCGTTTCCCTCAGTACAGGTTGGTATCTGGCCCAGCAGGAAACGTCTATCCGCACGGCCCTTGCTCAATACAAATGAGCAAAGAAACCTTCCCTACACCCAGCAGGTGTGAACACGCCGGCGCCGACTCCTGACTCACCCGCAGCCGCGCCAGCAACCCGGCCAGGGCTCTCCACAGGCTTCCTACCTACACCACCGGTCTGGAGCCCTAGATTTTGCTTAGGCCAGCAGTTCCCAACCAGGGTGCCTCCAGCTGTTGCAAAACTTCAACTCCCAGCATGCCCGGACAGCCGTTGGCTGTCCGGGCATGCTGGGAGTTGAAGTTTTGCAACAGCTGGAGGCACCCCTGAGTGGGAAACACTGACCTAAACTATATACTACTGTATAGTCCAACATGCTGGGAGTTGTAGTTTTGCAACAGCTGGAGGCACCCGAGTGGGAAACACTGACCCATACTATATACTACTGTATAGTCCAACATGCTGGGAGTTGTAGTTTTGCAACAGCTGGCGGCACTTCTGGGTGGGAAACACTGACCTATACTATATACTACTGTATAGTCCAACATGCTGGGAGTTGTAGTTTTGCAACAGCTGGAGGCACCCCTGAATGGAAAACACTGACCTATACTATATATACTACTGTATAGTCCAACATGCTGGGAGTTGCAGTTTTTTGCAACAGCTGGAGGCGCCCCTGAGTGGGAAACACTGACCTATACTATATACTACTGTATAGTCCAACATGCTGGGAGTTGTAGTTTTGCAACAGCTGGAGGCACCCCTGAATGGAAAACACTGACCTATACTATATATACTACTGTATAGTCCAACATGCTGGGAGTTGCAGTTTTTTGCAACAGCTGGAGGCGGCCCTGAGTGGGAAACACTGACCTATACTATATACTACTGTATAGTCCAACATGCTGGGAGTTGTAGCTTTGCAACAGCTGGAGGTACCCCTGAGTGGAAAACACTGACCTATACTATATACTACTATATAGTCCAACATGCTGGGAGTTGTAGCTTTGCAACAGCTGGAGGCACCCCTTAATGGAAAACACTGACCTATACTATATACTACTGTATAGTCCAACATGCTGGGAGTTGTAGTTTTGCAACAGCTGGAGGCACCCCTGAATGGAAAACACTGACCTATACTATATACTACTACATAGTCCAACATGCTGGGAGTTGTAGTTTTGCAACAGCTGGAGGCACCCCTTAATGGAAAACACTGACCTATACTATATACTACTGTATAGTCCAACATGCTGGGAGTTGTAGCTTTGCAACAGCTGGAGGCACCCCTTAATGGAAAACACTGACCTATACTATATACTACTGTATAGTCCAACATGCTGGGAGTTGTAGTTTTGCAACAGCTGGAGGCACCCCTGAATGGAAAACACTGACCTATACTATATACTACTACATAGTCCAACATGCTGGGAGTTGTAGTTTTGCAACAGCTGGAGGCACCCCTGAATGGAAAACACTGACCTATACTATATACTACTACATAGTCCAACATGCTGGGAGTTGTAGTTTTGCAACAGCTGGCGGCACTTCTGGGTGGGAAACACTGACCTATACTATATATACTACTGTATAGTCCAACATGCTGGGAGTTGCAGTTTTTTGCAACAGCTGGAGGCGCCCCTGAGTGGGAAACACTGACCTATACTATATACTACTGTATAGTCCAACATGCTGGGAGTTGTAGTTTTGCAACAGCTGGAGGCACCCCTGAATGGGAAACACTGACCTATACTATATAGTCCAACATGCTGGGAGTTGTAGTTTTGCAACAGCTGGAGGCGCCCCTGAGTGGGAAACACTGACCTATACTATATACTACTGTATAGTCCAACATGCTGGTAGTTGTAGTTTTGCAACAGCTGGAGGCACCCCTGAATGGGAAACACTGACCTATACTATATAGTCCAACATGCTGGGAGTTGTAGTTTTGCAACAGCTGGAGACGCATTGGTTAGTACACACCAGGCAATCATCCAGATGTGGTCCCTGATGCCAGCACAGAATCCTGGGCACACAAGTTGGTAGGTTTACCTGTCCGCTCCCACTTCCAGTCGCTTCTCCGCTCGTATTCGGCCCGCAGCACTTATGCCATCTAGGTGGCGAGGTGTACCCGGGAGTGCTGGGAGCACCTGCCCATCATTTTACTTTATTGCTTTATAACTTTATATTGGTTCGGATTTGTAGGCGTTTAATTATAATCTACAGGACTTCCTGTCCTATTATAGCTTCTTGAACTTTAGTACAGGTTCATATTAAAAATAAAAAATAAATCAGGGGGCGGAGCACAGCAGAATTACAGTGTCAGGCTCCGCCCCTTCAAGCAGGACAGATTTAGTAGAACAATCTGAAAGAAAACAAAAAAAACAGTCTTTGTTGCCCATAGCAACCCATTACAGATCAGCTTTTATTTTGTTTTACCATCTGAGCTCTGATTGGTTGCTATGTTCGACAGACAATTGTTACATTTTAGACATTGGGGGAGATGTACCAAAACCTTCTAGAGCAGTGGTCTCCAACCTGCGGACCTCCAGATGTTGCAAAACTACAACTCCCAGCATGCCCGGACAGCCAACGGCTGTCCGGGCATGCTGGGGGTTGTAGTTTTGCAACATCTGGAGGTCCGCAGGTTGGAGACCACTGCTCTAGAGGAAGAGTTGCTGAGTTTCCCATAGCAACCAATAAGATCGCTTCTTTCATTTTTCAGAAATGAAAGAAGCGATCTGATTGGCTGCTATGGGCAACTCAGCAACTTTTCCTCTAGACAGGTTTTGATAAATCTCTCCCATTGTTTGATCACCCCTCCTAAAATTAGGCAGACTTATTAGAACAGTCTATAGAAAAAAAAAAAAATAATAATCTGTCTTTGTTGCCCATAGCAACCAATTACAGCTCAGCTTTCAGAATTATGTAGAAACTGTGATTGCCGAGCAGAAGTGGAAATGGTTAAAGGGATACTACGGTGGAAATTTTTAATTTATTTATTTATTTAATTTTTTTTAAATCAACTGGTATCAGAAAGTTAACCAGATTTGTAAATTACTTCTATTAAAAAAAAATCTTAATCCTTCCAGTACTTATTAGCTGCTGAATACTACAGAGGAAATTCTTTTCTTTTTGGAACACAGTGCTCTCTGCTGACTGACATCTCGGTCCATTTTAGGAACTGTCCAGAGCAGCATATGTTTTCTATGGGGATTTTCTCCTACTCTGGACAGTTCTTAAAATGGACAGAGATGTCAGCAGAGAGCACTGTGCTCGTGATGTCAGCAGAGAGCTCTGTGTTCCAAAAAGAAAAGAATTTCTTCTGTAGTATTCAGCAGCTAATAAGTACTGGAAGGATTAAGATTTTTTTTAATAGAAGTCATGTACAAAGAGTTGATTTAAAAAAATAAAAATAAAATAAAAATTAAAAAAAAGTTTTCCACCGGAGTTTAATGGTTGCCATGGGCAACAAAGACAATTTTTTTTATCTTACAGATCGTTTCCATAAGTCTGCTTTATTGACGGGAGATTATCGAACACTGTTTAAAATTAAAACTGCCTTTGTTGCCCATGGAAACCAGTCAGAGCTGCGCTTTCAGAATTTAAGTTGAAGCTGTGATTGGTCAAGCAGCGATCGGTTGCCATTGGCAACAAAGAGATTTTCTTATAGACAGCTTGCCTAATGGAGGGGAGATAATGAAAAAAACTGTATGAAACTGAAACTGCCTTTGTTGCCCATAGTAACCAGTCAGAACTCAGCTTTCATACCTTAAACTGCTCCGGCTAAATAAAAGCTGAGCTTACTGGTTGCTATAGGCAACAGATAGCTTTCCCTTTAGGGCTTGTTTACACTACGAAAAAAATCAATGGGGAATCTCGGTTAAATTCTGCATGAATTCCACCGTGCATCAGTTTCTCAGTGACTACTTTCACGCTAACATTTCTGGCGCAGAACCGAATTCTAGGGGAGGAAAGAACATGTTCAATCTTTCAGCAGGGGATCCGACTACTGGAGCCCCCAGCTATGCCAGATTCATGAAGCGGCAAGTGCCACAGGTCTATGGAAGAGCCAAAGATACCCGAGTACACTCCTAGATCATCCGAGGGTGGTCACCTAAAATATATGCCGAAGTAATCTTTATTAATGCCACAAACACAAAGGGTTAAAAATTAAGAGCTCACTTCTCCATATATATGAAATGCAATTCACTATGGATCTACAGATCTCAGTCATAGGAGGTAACGCCTCACCGTATGTATCTGTAACATACAAGAATGGACTATATTAAAAACATTAACTCTCAGGCTCCCTCGACATGTTTCGCTGCGGATGTAGCTTTGTCAGAGGACACAGGGCAATGAGACTAAGGGTACGTTCAAACGCGCGTTTTTTTTAGTGGGTTTTCCGCTGCGTATTTGGAAGTGAGCGGGCTCTTCTCGGCTGTCTGCAGCAGAAAATCTGCCACAGTCCCTACTGACTTCAATGGGGCTTGCGGCGGATTTTCCACAGTGTACATTCCGCCGCGGAAAATCAGCTGCGGATAGCCGAGAAGAGCCCGCCCACTTTCAAATACGCAGCGGAAAACCCACTAAAAAATCTGCGCGTGTGAACGTACCCTAAGAGAAAGATACAGCGCTGTATCTCTGGCGCTCCAATAGGCATGGAGTGTATGCCCACCCCACAGCTCCATTCAGGGAGTGGGAGGCCCCAGTGGGCCGCAGAGGTTAGACCCCCTGCGACTGTATGGAGGATAACTGTTTTTGGCAGAATAACCCCTTTAGAGGGAGTACTCCGCCCCTAGACATGTTATCCCCTATCCTAAACAAGTCTAAATCACGGGGGACCCGGCTAATGGGACCCCCGTGATCTCTATGCCGGCGGCGTTACGGTCACTGAAGCCTGAGGCTTCTGTGATCGTGAAGTCACGCCACGCCCCTTCCATTCATGTCTATGGGAGGGGGAGTGGCAGTTGTGATGGACAGTCATCCGGCACGGAGCGTAGTTTGCGCCGTGCACTGGACGACTGGTAGGGTGGCGCAGACCCCCACGATCAGACATGTTATCCCCTCTCCTTTGGAGAAGGGATAATGGGGGGAGATTTATTAAAACCTGTGCAGAGGAAAAAGTTGCCCAGTTGCCCATAGCAACCAATCAGATCGCTTTTTTCATTTTTAACAAGGCCTCTGTAAAATGAAAGCAGCGATCTGATTGGTTGCTATGGGCAACTTTTCCTTTGCACTAGTTTGATAAATCTCCCAACACCGGGGCGGAGTACCCCTTTAAGCAAATGGGATTTCTTTGGAAAAATAAGCACCAATTCTACATAATTTCTGCTATATTTTACCATGAAGCAGAAAAATAATTTTCTCCCACAATTCCATAGCGCGAACATACACTTAGACAGGTTTCGATTAACCCAGCCATTGTATGAAGAGGCGGAGCCTGACAACAAAGACCGCTCCCCCCCCCCCCCCCCCCCCCCAAAAAAAAAAATCTCCCGCAATGTATCAGGAGATTTCCTTTAAGGCTGGGTTCACACTAGCCTGATATATATGTATTTTCGCATTTGTACTATAGCGGCAGGGGCCTAATGACCTGGACGGACAGGACCTGTGTAAATCAGGACATTTCATGTAGATTTTACAAGAGGTTTTTCATTCGACATCTATTACCGACCAGGAAATATTCATGAGGCCTGGCTTTATGCCCCTAAAAATGGCCGCCTTCACTTCCTGTGACAGGGCATGAGCATATAGTCAGTATCTATGGCGGCACCATTACATATAAATAGGAGCCTGTTTCCCAGGCCGTAAAAACTGAACTGAATGGAACCTGCTTTCTTAAAGGGCCGCACACACTAAATTTAGCAGCTCTGATATTCGCACCTATGTATGGAAATGTCCCAGGAAGCTCTCGGCGCTGGAGATACGAGTTACAGTCATGGTGATGGGGGGCAGGGATTTTTCCTGGATGTTCTCTTACGTATCGCACCCACGAAAGCAGGGAACAATAGAGTGAACACTGGTGGCACTCCAACTGTTGCAAAACTACAACTCCCATTGTGCCCTGACAGCCTTCGGCTGTCAGGGCACAATGGGAGTTGTAGTTTTGCAATAGCTGGGAACACTGGTTTGAAGAGACTGTCAAGTTTCGGATACAGGGTATTAGGTGTTCACTGATTCTATAGGATAAAAGTTGTAGGCCCAAGGCTGTCAGGGCATGATGGGAGTTGTAGTTTTGCAATAGCTGGGAACACTGGTTTAAACGGACTGTCCAGTTTCGGGTATAGGGTAATGTGTGTCCACTGATTTTAATGGATAAAAGTAGTAGGCCAAGTCAGGGCATGATGAGAGTTGTAGTTTTGCAATAGCTGAAGTGCCACAGGTTGGGGGGGGGGGGGGGGGGGCGTTACTGGTTTAAAGGGACTGTCCATTTTTGGGTACAGGGTACTGAAAGTCCACCGATTACAATGGATTTAAGTTGTAGGCCAAAGGCTGTCAGGGCACAATGGGAGTTGTAGTTTTGCAATAGCTGGGAATCATGGTTTAAAGGGACTGTCCAGTTTCAGATACAGGGTATTGGGTGTTCACTGATTATAATGGACGTCACGGTCTTATACACAGCCACAGGGCCACGTGTTCCTGATATCAGATCCCAGCTGCTCCGGGGTGTATGGGATAAACTGGCCAAGAAAAATAGACACACCTCGATAATATTGGCATACGATCATAAGAGCCGCCATCGGAATGCACACAATCCTATAGTATCCTATGAGTATGGGGGATGATGCATGACTAGGCAAACTTGCCTATCAGATGTCTGGGAATGTTGGGTACAACCCATGGTGAAGGGTACCGATTGACACCCAGCATTCCAGTATGGCCGCCATTTCTGCTACCGCAGTAGTCATTCATCTTTCTAAGACAGTGGGCTCCAGCGGTTTCAAAACTACAACTCCCAGCATGCCCAGACAGCCAGAGGCTGGGAGTTGTAGTTTTGCAACATGCGGAGGGCCACAGTTTGGAGACCACTGAAGGGCGGCGACAGACACACCCCACCCAGACCACTAAGCAGGTACGCCATTTTTAATGCCAGGAAAAGCTGGGTGACACCCACTAATCTACATGAACTGTTCAGTCTTCCTGTAAGTCGATCATAGTTACTAGAAGTAATTGGAGGCAGCCAAGGATGGAGCAATAGTTTTGGTTCCTGAATAGATCCCTGTGACTTCCATACAGACAGCGCATTGTTCTCGCAGTCAAAGAGAAAATAAAAAACTCTTTCTTTGGCTTTAGCCATCATCTTGCAATACAGGTGGGTGAGGACCCGACTGCTCGTTATGCCCTACACCTTTCCCCCCCCTCACACCAAAACAATTATTAAAAAAATGAAAGTAGAAGTTTACCTTTAAAACTGTTGACACTATGGAAATTCCAAGCAGAATTCCATTTGGATATTCCGATGTAGCAGAATCTGATTGCTGTCAATGGGCTTCCTGCTGCGCAGCGCACACTACAGAATTTCAGCGCCATCAGGAGCATCAGCCGCAGAGAGAACAATCTTGCTAATTTTGTCAGCGGAATCTAATTCCACTGGCGCAGTCCACCCTCGGGATCTCCGCCTGAAAATATTCCTTGGTCTGGACCTATCCTAACGCCATATTCACACGTCGGAATTTCCATGCCGGATTCCAATGATTCCGAAGCAGCCGAGTCCTGTTGAATTCAACGGGATTCTGTTCATTCTGTGTGGACACCGCACAGAATGCATAGCCATCTATGAGACGGCACGTTCCTAGCGCCGGCATATTATGCGTGGCCCTCTGTCTCCAGAATGTCCGCACGGAGATTTTCCATATAGGCATTCCGGCGTGTGAACATAGCCTTACGGCCCATTCCGTATTGTGACTGGGCTCTTAGGTCTATCAGGCTCTGTTCAGACGATGCAATGTCCGCACGGAAAATCTCCTTCCGGACATTCCACTGGCAGAAAATACCGGCGCTAGGACAGCTGGGAAATGCGCCATCTCATAGACGGCAATGCATTTCTGTGCGGACTCCACAGAAAGAATAGACATGTCTATTCTTTCTGCGGACTCCGGAAATCATCTACCACGGAAATTCTGCCATGTGCATAGCGCAGCAGAATCCCATTAAAATCAATGGGACTCTGCTACGACGGAATGTCTGTGTGGAATTCCGCACGGAAATTCTATCATGTGAACATAGCCTCAGGCTGGGCTGCATTTGCCTTTGGGGGAGAGGATAAGGGCAGATCCTGTAATAAGCAGATGCCCTGGTTGTCGCACTAAATTTATCACTTGCGCAAAAATTATTTTTGTGAACGATTTTTGCGCAAATGTATTCCAGAGACCGGCCGGGATAAGAATGTGTGTGAGCGTTTCGCTCTTCATTTTACACTATCCAGGGGCTTCCTGTCACTTGCACAAATTTATGAAGTGACCTGCGCAATATCAGGAATTTCTAAACGAACCCGCGCCACCCAAAATCGGCCCTTATTTCGTGCAGGATTTTACTGCGGAAATAAGCGAAGGAAATCAAAGTCTCGAGAATTTGCTCGCAGATTCTGATAGGTTTAGATTGTGAGCCCCAATTGGGACAGGGACCAATCTAAGTGTACAAGGCTGCAAAATGTATGTGCGCTATATAATTAAAGGGGCACTCCACTGGGGGAAAATTTTTTTTTTTTAAATCAACTGGTGCCAGAAAGTTAAACAGATTTGTAAATTACTTCTATTAAAAAATCTTAATCCTTCCAGTACTTATCAGCTGCTGTATGCTCCAGAGGAAGTTCTATTCTTTTTGACTTTAATTTCTGTCTGACCACAGTGCTCTCTGCTGACACCTCTGTCCGTGTCAGGAACTGTCCAGAATAGGAGCAAATGAACAGAGGTGTCAGCAGAGAGCACTGTGGTCAGACAGAAAGGAAATTCAAAAATAAAAAACTTCCTGTGGAGCATACAGCAGCTGATAAGTACTAGAAGGATTAAGATTTTTAAATAGAAGTAATTTACTAATCGGTTTAACTTTCTGGCACCAGCTGATTTACAAAAAAAAAAATGTTTTTCAGGGGAGTACCCCTTTAAGAATTATTATTATTATTAGAACAAATGGGACCCCCGCTTAGACATTCGAATACCCTAATTGGGTATAAAAGACAGAAGTTGTCATCATGTGACATCACTTTAAAGAGTGACAGTACTTACTTCCTTGGTGGCGGACCCCCACAGATCTCAGACACGTCTCGATGACAGACATACATTAAAGTGCACTTCCTCTTTAAAAATCCGTCGTCGCTGCGGCTCGGGAAACCTAACAGCGCTGTCAGAACTTGCTCCTTGCACTTTAGGCTAAAGCCTTCATGCCTGACCTCATCGCTCTGGTGTGTTACAGAACAAGCTGCAATCTGCCAGGGCTCGCAACGTGGCTTCTTGTGACATAATCCCCCGGCGTTAATCCTCAACCTCAAGACGCTGCCGTCTTCAGCCTCTGCAGACACAGTCGACTGTTCCCATGAGGCGTCTGTGCCGTGTCTATATACATCTAGTGAAGATGACCCCCTGCCCATATGTCCTAGTACATTGGTCTCCAAACTGGGGACCTCCATACGTTGCAAAATTACAACTCCCAGCATGCCCGGACAGCCAACGGCTGTCCGGGCATGCTGGGAGTTGTAATTTTGTAACATATGGAGGCACTCTAACAAGGTTGTGCATAGGACACCTTTAGATGCATGTATTGGGCTATATGTACTCAGGGGTCACAGCTGCTTCATTAAAACATATCTCAACGTGTTTCGAGGTCAGAATGACTTCTTCAGAAGAACTGCTAGTACCTCAACATTAGTGCAGTGACATTTTAAACATGCGGCCCAGGGGGGGGGCAATGTCATGCTTAAAATGTCTTTGCGCTATTGTTGCGGTACACAAAGTCCTGATGAAGAAGTCATTCTGACTTCAAAACACGCTGAAGTTCTTTAAGGCTACTTTAACACCGCCACGAATGGCTGTTTAGGCCCTTTTTTTTGCCTTTAACGGATGTTAGTGTGACGGAGCCCAATAGGGGCCATTACAGGCACAGAGGATCGCATTCACTTGAATAGGATTCTCTGACTTCCGTTATTGCGGACGTTATTCCACCAGAAGATGGCGGGAGAAAAAGACGTCGCAAGCACAAATTTTTCTCCCGCTACCTTCCAACAGGCCAGCTATTGAGGGTAGTGTGAAAGGAGCCTAAAACTGCTGCTTTATTAAAAAATACTTCAACATGTTTCGAAATCAGAACAACTTCATCAGGACTGTGTGTGCCGCAACAATAGCGTAAAGACATTTTAAGCGTGATGTCGCCCCCTGGGCCTCATGTTTAAAGTGTTTTTGCGCACTTGTGGAGGTATGTACAGTCCTGATGAAGAAGTCATTCTGAATTAAAAACACGTTGAAGTGGTTTAAAACGGCTGCTTTATTAAAAAAATACTTCAACAGGTTTCAAAATCAGAACGACTCCTTCATCAGGACTGTGCATACCTCGACAATAGCACAAATTTTAAACATGGTGCCGGATGGTAATGTCCCGTTTAAAATGTCATTGTGGTACACAGTCCTGCTGAAGAGGTCATTGTGATTTGGAAATGTGCTGAAGTATGATTTAATAAAGTAGCAGTTTTAATGAACTTCAACACGTTTTGAACTCAGAAGCACTTCATCAGGACTGCGAGTACCTCAACAATAGTGCAATGACATTTTAAAAGTAATGTCACCCCCCCCACCGCCATGTTTAAAACGTCCTTGAGCTATTGTTCAGGTATGCACAGTCCTGATGAAGAAGCCATTCTGACTTCAAAACTGCTGCTTTATTAAAACATTCAACACGTTTCAAAATCAGAACCACAACTTCATCAGGACTGCGCATACCACAATGACATTTTTAATGTTACGTCACCACCTGTGCCATGTTTAAAATGTATTTGCGTTATTGTACATAAGTCCACAATAGCACGCGTTGATGTATGTTTTAATAGAGCAGCAGTTTTAATGAGCTGACATTAACGTGTTTTGAAGTCAGAATGACTTCCTCACAGCACAACAACAGTGCAATGACAATTTAAACGTGACATCACCCCTGGTGCCTTGTTTTAAATATATTTGCACTATTGTTGAGGTATGCACATTCCAACTTCAAAACGCGTTAAAGTATGTTTTAATAATGCAGTCGTTTTTAAGAACTATCGCAAGAAGCGCCTCATTTGGAGCCGATTTTTCTTCGGAATTGTGGTTTATCTTTTTGCCATGGAAAATGGACCCCTAACTGAGCAGATATGGGGAGCCATGTTTAAAATGCACCATTGCTCATCCCTGATGAAGTTGTTTCTATTTCGAAACCCGTCGGTTTCTATAAACTTCTTTATTTTAAAGCAACTATCTCAAAAAAATTTGCTTCAACTTTAAAGTAACACTCCGCCAGAGAGTCAAAGACGGGTTAAGCTCCTCAGGCGAAACTGTCACATCATTCGGAGGGCAGAAACAAGATACTGCCCCCTAAACTCCAATACAGCATTGTAAAGGGGGGGGGGGGTGCTCACAATAGCTCTCACTAGGACAGTGGCGTCACATGTAGATAACTAGCCCCAATGCTAATCTGTAATAGGGTCCCCGGCTATAATGCTTCATTTATACTACATATATACTCATATAGGAAAGAGAGACCTTATGGGACCAAGGCCCACACAATTACGCCCATGCTTTAGGGGCATGCCATTTTGGGGCACCCCCTTGCTCAGAAGACACTGAAAAAACTGGTTCTGTTTACGGCGTCAGGTATCTGCGCAGCTCAGGACTATTCAAGGCGAAACAGTATAATAATACAAGATTACATTTCACATATACATCTCGTATACAGCTGGCAATGACCTTAAAGGGGTTATCCAGGAAAAAAACTTTTTTGTATATGTGTGTATATATCTCATCTGGCTCCAGAAAGTTAAACAGATTTGTAAATGACTCCAATTAAAAAAAAAATCTTAATCCTTTCAGTACTTATGAGCTGCTGAAGTTGAGTTGTTCTTTTCTGTCTAAGTCCTCTCTGATGACACGTGTCTCGGGAACCGCCCAGTTTAGAAGCAAACCCCCGTAGCAAACCTCTTCTTCTCTGTGCAGTTCCCGAGACAAGCAGAGATGTCAGCAGAGAGCACTGTTGCCAGACAGAAAGCAACAACTCAACTTCAGCAGCTGATAATTATTGAAAGGATTAAGATTTTTTTAATGGAAGTCATTTACAAATCTGTTTTACTTTCTGAAGCCAGTTGATTATATTATATATAAAGAAAAAACAACATTTCTTTTCCAGGAATACCCCTTTAAGGAGGAAAGATGGCCGCCGGGCACTGAGCTTCGGGCGCCCGTCAGATACATCAACATATTTTACCGTCACAGATGAGCCAAAAATACCAAGAACGTATCCTAAGGAGAACAGTTGTCCTGAAGTCACTCTCCTCAGCCTTATCCTAGTTCTATCAGTTCCTAGGAAAGCTGGGTGATAACTTCTACAGCAAGGCTTATAATAGCTGTAGCTTCCATAGACCTTATGGCAGGATTTCTCAAGCAGGGTGCCTCCAGCTGTTGCAAAACTACAACTTCCAGCATGCCCGGACAGCCGTTGGCTGTCCGGGCATGCTGGGAGTTGTAGTTTTGCAACAGCGGGGGGCACCCTGCTTGGAAAAACACTGCCATATTGGCTGTCAATGGACTGAAGGAGACGACGCCAGGGCCAACACACCCGTATCACGTTCTCCCGTCACCTGCACCGCCGCGCGCGTCTCCACCCAGGTTACCAGAGATTGTAATTAGCACCGACGTCAATTATTTTTATGAGGAGATTATTTCCTGTTTATAAAATCCCCAGCAGATAAGATTCATATGTGCAGCGCCCTGGAAACAAGGAAACTATAACATATAACGAGAAACTAGGTAAAAACATAAACAATAAATAAGTTAAATTAAATAAAATAAATAATAAACCAAGTGAAATATAAACAAATAAATAATAATATTAAATCATAATAATACAAAGAAATAATATCCCCAGCATGCACAAGGAGACGCGTCAAGATTAGAGATGAGTGAACTTACAGTAAATTCGATTCGTCACGAACTTCTCGGCTCGGCAGTTGATGACTTTCCTGCATAAATTAGTTCAGCTTTCCGGTGCTCCGGTGGACTGGAAAAGGTGGATACATTCCCAGGAAAGAGTATCCTAGGACTGTATCCACCTTTTCCAGCCCACCAGAGCACCGGAAAGCTGAACTAATTTATGCAGGAAAAGTCATCAACTGCCGAGCGGAGAAGTTCGTGACGAATCGAATTTACTGTAAGTTCGCTCATCTCTAGTCAAGATATCACTAAAAAAAAAAAAATATATGCTGTTCTTGGGAAAGCTGGGTGACAATACGGCCTCCAGGACTAAGGTTGCCATGTTAGAAAAAACTAACTAGAAACAAGTTCAGCGTTTTCCCAATTAGAATGCCAGCTACTGCAACTCCCAGCATTCCTTGACAAATCCATGTTGCAAAATGGCAACTCCCAGATGTTGCGAATCTACAACTCCCAGCATCCCCTGACCGGCGCCTATTGCATAACTCCAACTCCCAGCGTGCTCCGACAGTCGCTTGTTGCAAAACTACAACTCCCAGCATGCCTGAAGAGATGCATTTTTTCAAAACTACAACTCCCAGGATCCCTTGCTATTTATGACCGGGGCCGCCATCAGGGCATTACTGCCGCCAGGGGACCAGGCCAAATTAAACATAAAATGGGGTCCCCTTACTGCTGGCTCTGCACTGTCTGGCAGTATGGGGGCCCCGGAATTTGGGATGGCGGTCCTGGTTATGACCCATGATGGCGGACACTAGTATATGGGATTCCCAGCACAGGACAGGACAGACTCCTCTGAATCTGCGCATATGGGATGAATGGAATCTCCCATATGCTGCGACATCCTGAGCGCTGGAAACAAGAGTAAACATTCTGTCAGCGGCAGACGACACGGTGGCGGGTTACCAATGTGCCGCCTCACCATGGTAAGGGGGGCAGACCCCATGACATCCACATACGATACCAGCTACATGGGTATATACAGTGGGGTGTGGGCAAGGGCGCAGGAGCATGTGGTTCTCCAGCTGTTGCAAAACTACAATTCCCATCATGCCCTGACAGCCGCAGATCGGAAATCACCAGCATGGAGAGACTGATCTCTTCTTGTCAGGGAATGCTGGGAGTTGTAGTTCACCACCAGCTATAGAGCTACAGGTTGGGAATCACCAGCTTACAGCAGTTCATGATCTTTTCTTGCCAGTGCATGCTGGGAGTTGTGGTTCACCAGTAGCTGGAAAGCCATAGGTTGAGGATCACATACTAATGCACCTCACTGCAGAAACAATGTATCAATCAGAGTTAACAAGTAACAAATACTGGTAAATTTGTATATATGTATCCACAGTACAGAACAGTGTTTTTCAAAATGTGGACCTCCAGCTGTTGCCAGACTACAACTCCCAGCATGCCCGGACAGCCAAAGTTGTAATTTTGCAGACCACTGGTATAAAATACAATATCCACACACACACAGCATCCACTACAGCAGTGATCCCCAACCTGAGGCTCTTCAGCTGTTTCAAAACTACATCTCCCAGCATGCCCCTGACCGTCTGCAGCGGGGAGTTGTAGCTTTGCAACAGGTTGGGAAACACTACCTGAGCCACTTGTGTGGGTTGTAGACTCCGTCTCATGCTACCACTAGAGTGAAGGCACCGCCAGCCTTCAAAAGTGACCAAAACATCAGCCAGGAAGAATAGGAACTGAGAAGTGGTCTGTGGTCACAGCCTGCAGAACCGCCTTTATTGGGGGTGTCTTGCTAATTGCCTATAATTACCCCCTGTTGTCTGTTCCATGTGAAATTGATTGTCAATCAGTGTTCTTCCTGAGTGGACAGTGGGATTTCACACAAGTGTCAGTGACTTGGAGTTACATTGTGTTGTTTAATGTGTTTTTTTTGAGCAGTGTGTGTATATATATATATATATACACGTATATACACACACATATATACACACACACACACCACGCTATATAAATATATATATTTCTGTCTATGGAGGACTTTGATCGAGTCTTTTTTTGGACGCTGGCACCACCATTGTTTGCTGGACTGGATAAGTAGTGCTGCATTATTTTGGGACTATATATATATATATACACACATACACATACACACACACACAGCACACTCCATACACACACACACAGCACACTCCATACACACACACACAGCACACTCCATACACACACACACACACACAGCATGCTCCATACACACACACACACACACAGCACGCTCCATACACACACACACACACACAGCACGCTCCATACACATACGCACACACAGCACACTCCATACACACACACACAGCACACTCCATACACACACACACAGCACGCTCCATACACACACACACAGCACACTCCATACACACACACACAGCACACTCCATACACACACACACAGCACACTCCATACACACACACACAGCACACTCCATACACACACACAGCATGCTCCATACACACACACACACACACAGCACGCTCCATACACACACACACACACACACAGCACGCTCCATACACATACGCACACACAGCACACTCCATACACACACACACAGCACGCTCCATACACATACACACACAGCACGCTCCATACACATACGCACACACAGCACGCTCCATACACATACGCACACACAGCACGCTCCATACACATACACACACAGCACGCTCCATACACACACGCACACACAGCACGCTCCATACACACACGCACACACAGCACGCTCCATACACACACGCACACACAGCACGCTCCATACACACACGCACACACAGCACGCTCCATACACACACGCACACACAGCACGCTCCATACACACACGCACACACAGCACGCTCCATACACACACACAGCACGCTCCATACACACACACAGCACGCTCCATACACACACGCGCACACAGCACGCTCCATACACACACACAGCACGCTCCATACACACACACACAGCACGCTCCATACACACACGCACACACAGCACGCTCCATACACACGCGCACACAGCACGCTCCATACACACACAGCACGCTCCATACACACACACACAGCACGCTCCATACACACACACACAGCACGCTCCATACACACACACACAGCACGCTCCATACACACACACAGCACGCTCCATACATATACGCACACACAGCACGCTCAACACACATACGCACACACAGCACGCTCAACACACATACGCACACACAGCACGCTCCATACACATACGCACACACAGCACGCTCCATACACACACGCACACACAGCACGCTCCATACACACACGCACACACAGCACGCTCCAAACACACGCGCACACACAGCACGCTCCATACACACACACACACAGCACGCTCCATACACACACACACACAGCACGCTCCATACACACACACACAGCACGCTCCATACACACACACACAGCACGCTCCATACACACACACACACACACAGCACGCTCCATACACATACGCACACACAGCACGCTCCATACACATACGCACACACAGCACGCTCCATACACATACGCACACACAGCACGCTCCACACACATACGCACACACAGCACGCTCCATACACATACGCACACACAGCACGCTCCACACACATACGCACACACAGCACGCTCCACACACATACGCACACACAGCACGCTCCATACACACACACACACAGCACGCTCCATACACACACACACAGCACGCTCCACACACACACACAGCACGCTCCACACACACACACAGCACGCTCCACACACACACACAGCACGCTACACACACAGCACGCTCCATACAGATATGCACACACAGCACGCTACACACACATACGCACACACAGCACGCTCCACACACGCACACACACATACGCACACACAGCACGCTACATGCGCACACAGCACGCTCCACGCGCACACAGCACGCTCCACGCGCACACAGCACACTCCACACACACACAGCACACTCCACACACACACAGCACGCTCCACACACACACAGCACGCTCCATACACACACACAGCACGCTCCATACATACACACACACACAGCACGCTCCATACATACACACAAACACATCACGCTCCATACACACACATATATTCCATATATATACACACACACCACGCTCCATACACACACACCCATCACGCTCCATACACACACACACACACCACGCTCCATACACACACACACGCTCCATACACACACACACACACACACACACATCACGCTCCATACACACACACACACATCACGCTCCATACACACACACACACACACACACACAGCACGCTACATGCGCACACAGCACGCTCCACACACACACACAGCACGCTCCATACACATACGCACACACAGCACGCTACATGCGCACACAGCACGCTACATGCGCACACAGCACGCTCCACGCGCACACAGCACGCTCCATACACACACACACACCACGCTCCATACACACACACACACCACGCTCCATACACACACACACACACACCACGCTCCATACACACACCACGCTCCATACACACATACACACACCACGCTCCATACACACACACACACCACGCTCCATACACACACACACCACGCTCCATACACACACACACCACGCTCCATACACACACACACCACGCTCCATACACACACACACCACGCTCCATACACACACACACACACACACACACATCACGCTCCATACACACACACACACATCACGCTCCATACACACACACACATCACGCTCCATACACACACACACACACACATCACGCTCCATACACACACACACACATCACGCTCCATACACACACACATCACGCTCCATACACACACATATTACATATATATACACACACACCACGCTCCATACACACACACACACCACGCTCCATACACACACACACACACACCACGCTCCATACACACACACCATGCTCCATACACACACACCATGCTCCATACACACACACACGCTCCATACACACACACACACACGCTCCATACACACACATATTACATATTTATATACACACACACACACACGTACGCACACTCCATTCATACATCTACATAACACGCTTCATACATATACACATAACACGCTTCATACATATACACACACACACAACACGCTCCATACATATACATGTATATACACATAACATGCTCCATACATACACACATATATATATACACACACACACACACATGTATGCAGGATCCATACATACATCTACATAACACGCTTCATACATATACACATATATACATACACATAACACACTCCATACATATACACATAACACGCTCCATACATATATATACACACACACACACAACACGCTCCATACATACACACACACACACACCACGCTCCATACATACACACACACAAACACACACATATTATAATATATATATATATATATATATATATATATATATATTATACATAATAAGCTCCATACATACACACACACACACACACACACACACAACACGCTCCACACATATATACACACACACACAACACGCTCCACACATATATACACACACACACAAACACAAACACGCTCCATACATATACACACACACACACACACACAACACGCTCCATACATATATACACACACACACAACACGCTCCATACATATATACACACACACACACACAACACGCTCCATACATATATACACACACACACAACACGCTCCATACATATATATACACACACACACACCACGCTCCATACATATATATATACACACACACACACACACAACACGCTCCATACATATATACACACACACACACAACACGCTCCATACATATATACACACACACACACAACACGCTCCGTACATATATATACACACACACACACACACAACACGCTCCATACATATATACACACACACACACAACACGCTCCATACATATATACACACACACACACAACACGCTCCATACATATATACACACACACACAACACGCTCCATACATATATACACACACACACACACAACACGCTCCATACATATATACACACACACACACCACGCTCCATACATATATACACACACACACACACACACCACGCTCCATACATATATACACACACACACACACCACGCTCCATACATATATACACACACACACACACACCACGCTCCATACATATATACACACACACACACACACCACGCTCCATACATATATACACACACACACACACCACGCTCCATACATATATACACACACACACCACGCTCCATACATATATACACACACACACACACACACCACGCTCCATACATATATACACACACACACACACCACGCTCCATACATATATACACACACACACACACACACACAACACGCTCCATACATATATACACACACACACACACCACGCTCCATACATATATACACACACACACACACCACGCTCCATACATATATACACACACACACACACCACGCTCCATACATATATACACACACACACACACACAACACGCTCCATACATACACATATTACACACATAACACGCTCCATACATACACACACACATATTATAATATATATATTATACATAATACGCTCCATACATATACACATATACATAACACGCTCCATACATATACATATATACATAACACGCTCCATACATATATACATAACACGCTCCATACATATATACATAACACGCTCCATACACATATACATAACACGCTCCATACATATATACATAACACGCTCCATACATATATACACATACATAACACGCTCCATACATATACACATATACATAACACGCTCCATACATATACACATATACATAACACGCTCCATACATATATACACATACATACCACGCTCCATACATATACACATAACACGCTCCATACACATATACATAACACGCTCCATACATATATACACATACATACCACGCTCCATACATATATACATACCACGCTCCATACATATATACATAACACGCTCCATACATATATACATAACACGCTCCATACATATATACACATACATAACACGCTCCATACATATACACATATACATAACACGCTCCATACATATACACATACACATAACACGCTCCATACATATATACACATACATACCACGCTCCATACATATACACATAACACGCTCCATACACATATACATAACACGCTCCATACATATATACACATACATACCACGCTCCATACATATATACATAACACGCTCCATACATATATACATACCACGCTCCATACATATACACATAACACGCTCCATACACATATACATAACACGCTCCATACATATATACACATACATACCACGCTCCATACATATATACATAACACGCTCCATACATATATACATAACACGCTCCATACATATATACATAACACGCTCCATACACATATACATAACACGCTCCATACATATATACATATATACACATACATATATACATAACACGCTCCATACACTCACACAGCATCAGCCGCACAGTGTAAACATCCGCCTGCTCACACGTATAGTACGCGCGGTACAATATATCAGTCTGGGGCTCACACACACGGTAATCACAGTCTGTCAGGTAGGATCCGGGGCGGGCACACACACAGCGGGCACCCCCGATCCCATCGCCCGTCCCGGGCACTCACCGATCTCACCTCCCCGGCCGCAGGTACCAACCTGCACTCTCCGCTCATACAGGAGCTTCCAGCGGAACACACCAACTGCGCGTCCAACCCGGGGGAGCCCTGGCTACAAGATCAAACCATTCCTCACAGAGGTTGTCCTCGATCCTCCCTCCCCCAGCAGACCTGTCTGTGAATTGGTACGGTCCGACCTCAAGGTTCTGGATTCCAAAAATTCCAGGAATGAAGGTTTAACCTCTTCGTTACCACAGACTCAAAGACTCCGCCGCTCAGTCCGTGGCCACTGCCAGGTACAGGGCGGCCTCACTGCAGGGCATGGGGGCACAGGTGCTTAACCCCCTCAGTGCCACAGCATCTGGCCACAATTAACCCATTCAGAACCACACCATGTAGGCACAGGTGCTTAACCCATCCAGAACCACAGCATGTGGGCAGAGGTGCTTAACCCATTCAGAACCACAGCATGTGGGCACAGGTGCTTAACCCATTCAGAACCACAGCATGTGGGAACAGGTGCTTAACCCCCTCAGTGCCACAGCATCTGGCCACAATTAACCCATTCAGAACCACACCATGTAGGCACAGGTGCTTAACCCATCCAGAACCACAGCATGTGGGCAGAGGTGCTTAACCCATTCAGAACCACAGCATGTGGGCACAGGTGCTTAACCCATTCAGAACCACAGCATGTGGGAACAGGTGCTTAACCCATTCAGAACCACAGCATGTGGGCACAGGTGCTTAACCTATTCAGAACCACAGCATGTGGACACAGGTGCTTGACCCATTCAGAACCACAGCATGTGGACACAGGTGCTTGACCCATTCAGAACCACAGCATGTGGACACAGGTGCTTAACCCATTCAGAACCACAGCATGTGGACACAGGTGCTTAACCCATTCAGAACCACAGCATGTGGGCACAGGTGCTTAACCCATTCAGAACCACAGCATGTGGGCACAGGTACTTAACCCATTCAGAACCACAGCATGTGGGCACAGGTGCTTAACCCATTCAGAACCACAGCATGTGGGAACAGGTGCTTAACCCACTCAGTGCCACAGCATCTGGCCACAATTAACCCATTCAGAACCACACCATGTAGGCACAGGTGCTTAACCCATCCAGAACCACAGCATGTGGGCAGAGGTGCTTAACCCATTCAGAACCACAGCATGTGGGCACAGGTGCTTAACCCATTCAGAACCACAGCATGTGGGCACAGGTGCTTAACCCATTCAGAACCACAGCATGTGGGAACAGGTGCTTAACCCATTCAGAACCACAGCATGTGGGCACAGGTGCTTAACCCATTCAGAACCACAGCATGTGGACACAGGTGCTTGACCCATTCAGAACCACAGCATGTGGGCACAGGTGCTTAACCCATTCAGAACCACAGCATGTAGGCACAGGTGCTTAACCCATTCAGAACCACAGCATGTGGAAACAGGTGCTTAACCCATTCAGAACCACAGCATGTGGGCACAGGTGCTTAACCCATTCAGAACCACAGCATGTGGAAACAGGTGCTTAACCCATTCAGAACCACAGCATGTGGAAACAGGTGCTTAACCCATTCAGAACCACAGCATGTGGACACAGGTGCTTAACCCATTCAGAACCACAGCATGTGGGCACAGGTGCTTAACCCATTCAGAACCACAGCATGTGGGCACAGGTGCTTAACCCATTGAGAACCACAGCATGTGGGCACAGGTGCTTGACCCATTCCAAACCACAGCATGTAGGCACAGGTGCTTAACCCATTCAGAACCACAGCATGTGGGCACAGGTGCTTAACCCATTCAGAACCACGGCATGTGGAAACAGGTGCTTAACCCATTCAGAACCACAGCATGTGGAAACAGGTGCTTAACCCATTCAGAACCACAGCATGTGGGAATAGGTGCTTAACCCATTCAGAACCACAGCATGTGGGCACAGTTGCTTAACCCATTCAGGACCACGGCATGTGGGCACAGGTGCCTGACCCAGTAGTGTTACAACATATTGGCATATCTACTTAACCTATTTATTGCCTTTGCCCATTTGCTGACATGGAATAAGGGTTATTTATGCCAAAAGTCCACCAATAGGATATAATCCCGGTCTAATGGGCAGAAAGGTCAGATCAGCCCCCCCAGCTGTACTGGTGCCATATTGGTTGTCACCCAGGGGGACAACAATGCCGAGTGATATTACATCAACATTTGGCTACTGATTGCTTTTAATGGCAAATACTGCGGACTGACCCTCAGACCATGCACAAGGGCCTGGAGCCCCACAGAGACATCACTGAGGCTTCCCCATGTGTCAGGGCCCATCCTGAATATAATGCCAGCCCCCCAGTATAGACTGACAAAGTGAGGGCCAGGACTGGACTTGTCTTCACTGATATATATCATATATTACAGCTCCCACCAGGCCCTCAGCTATAGTGTCCTACATGTCAAATCCACATAGTTATACAAGACAGTCAGGAGACTTTACCAAATTTTCAAATCAGAGGCTTGGAAAAGCTGGGTAGTGATCTCTATGGAACTGATTATGACTGCCATATTGGTTGTCATTCAGCTTCCCTAGAAACAGATTTAAAGGGGTACTCCGGTGGAATATTTTTTTTTTTTTTTTTATCAACTGGTGCCAGAATGTTAAACAGATTTGTAAATTACTTCTATTTAAAAATCTTAATCCTTCCAGCTGCTGTATAATGCAGAGAAAGTTCTTTTCTTTTTTAATTTCTTTTCTACCTGACCACAGTGCTCTCTGCTGACACCTCTGTTCGTGTCAGGAACTGTCCAGAGTAGAAGCAAATTCCCATAGCAGACCTCTCCTGACAGTTCCTGACATGGACAGAGGTGTCAGCAGAGAGCACTGTGGTCAGACTGCAAAGAACTACACAAGATTAAGATACACAAGGATTAAGATTTTTATATAGCAGTAATTTACAAATATGTTTAACTTTCTGGCACCAGTTGATAAAAAAAAAAAAAAAGAAAAAAGTTTTCCACCGGAGTACCCCTTTAACCATTAATTGGGAGATAGTGGTTTAATATAACCCCATGTAATGAAGTCATCAGCTTAGAGGGATATTGGATCCAATGTTTTCCACTGAAGATTCCCTGTCACCTGCGGGGTGCTGGGCATGCAGAGGTTAATAGACATGGATGGATTTGGCTGCAGATTGCACTGAGGCTCATATCCTGTCCCTGTGACATCCCTTTATATGATAGAAAACAGTCCTGTAGTGTCCTGAATAGAAAGGGGGTGATGGAAACAGGAAGGGCCTGGGGGGGGGGGGGGGGGTCGGAATACATAGACACTGTAATATGGAAGGCCATGTGCCCCAGGCATAGAAGGGTTAACCTAGGTAATCGGTATTCTGTCTGCGTCCGAGCAAAACGTACATTTACTTCTACAGGAAAGTGGGTCATAATCTGCTTAAACTACTGTACACGTCCAAGACTATCTACATATCTCATATCTACTGTATCTATTTTATATCTATCTATCCTATCTTAATCTAATATCTATCCATCTATCCATCGTCTCATATCTATCTATCTCATTACTATCTATCTCATATCTACTGTATCTATCTCATATCTATCATCTATCTAATATCTATCCATCTATCGTCTTATATCTATCTCATATCTATCTATCTATCTATCTCTCATATCTATCTCATATCTATCTATCTCATTACTATCTATCTCATATCTACTGTATCTATCTCATATCTAAAATCTATCTAATATCTATCCATCTATCTATCGTCTTATATCTATCTCATATCTATCTATCTATCTATCTATCTATCTATCAATCTATCTTTCCCATATCTATCTATCTCATATGTATCTCATATCTATCTCATATCTATCTATCTATCTCATATCTATCTATCTATCTATCTATCTCATATCTATCTATCTCATTTCTATCTATCTCATATCTACTGTATCTATCTCATATCTATCTAATATCTATCCATCTATCTATCTATCGTCTTATATCTATCTCATATCTATCTATCTATCTATTTCATATCTATCTATCTATCTATCTCATATCTATCTATCTATCTCATATCTATCTATATATATATCCCATATCTATCTATCGTCTTATATCTATCTATCTATCTATCTCATATCTATCTATCTCATATCTATCTCATATCTATCTATCTATCTATCTCATATCTATCTAATATCTATCCATCTATCTATCTATCTATCTATCGTCTTATATCTATCTATCTCATATCTATCTATTTCATATCTATCTATCTATCTATCTATCTCATATCCATCTATCTATCTATCTCATATCTATCTATATATATATCCCATATCTATCTATCGTCTTATATCTATCTATCTATCTCATATCTATCTATCTATCCTCTACCAAATCCTCTGCTTCCCTCCCAGTCATAGTTGGGTAATTAAGTCCCTCACCACTAGGGGGAGCTCACTACATAGAGGTTGGTGTGGCTCCCATTTACCCCTATAATAAACCCTTATGTCATGAGGACCCCCCAGGTCCTAACACCCCCCCCCCCATATTATTCTCCCCATAGGGAACAATTGTTACTGTGTTGCCGTTTGCCTCACTCCATCTCCCAGTGGAGCCCTAGCAACGTAGTAAACCCTACGTGACAATCGCCATAGTTACAGAAGCTGTTGAAGAAATAGATATACACAAGTTACCGTGACAACGATGCATTGGATTTTATTATTCTTGATGGGTCAATATGAAAAAAAAATTATTGCTGAAAATAAATCATAAATCAGATGTTTTCTTATATTCACCATCTACTGAATATGGGAAACTACTGAGACATGTGACTCAGGTGAAGGTTTAGAGGGGATTAGAGTAATTTATGGAGGATGTTCGCCATCTGGTGGTGGAAGGTTAAAGTGCAAGCTAACACTCAAGCCTCAAAGTGAAGCCATTAGGGCAGTGTTTCCCAACCAGGCTGCCTCCAGCTCGGGCAAAACTACAACTCCCAGCATGCCCGGACAGCCAAAGGCTGTCCGGGCTTGCTGGGTGTTGTAGTTTTGCCATAACTTGAGGCACACTAGGATTATTTCAACCACATTTATTATGCTTTTAAGCTACTTTTTAGACCCTTTTGGGCTTCGTGCTTGTCTTACTGAAAAATGGGTGTAGCTTGGCAGGAATAGGGTGTGGATTGTGACAAAAAAAAATGCGCCAAAATCGGTGTGGAATTTTTTAATGTAAAGTTAGGCAGTTAGTATCGCCCCAAGATATATACCTAATTAATATAGATCACACTTCTCATCGTTTTTAGCATGCTTTTGATTGATACAGTCCTGACAGGAAGTTGTGTAGTCCTCTCATTGTTAGTGTGGTGCTGCCTCCAGCTCCCTGGCTCCTCCCTCCCTCCTGATAGGAAGATGTGTAGTTCTCTCATCGTCAATGTGGTGTTGTCTCAGCAGCTCCCGACTCTTTCTCTCTCCTGACAGGAAGTTGTGTTGTCCTCTCATCTTCATTGTGGTATTGTCTCAGCAGCTCCCGGCTCTTCCCTCTCCTCTGACAGGAAGTTTAATAGTCCTTTCATTGTTAATGTGGTGCTGTTTCCCCGGCTCCCCCTTCTCTCCTGTCAACATATCATCCTCTGTCTAAGGAGGTGTGGCTGGATCTTGACTCCAAACTCTAGCCCCACCCCCTGAGTGATGTCACCACCTCTGACCAGCCCCTACAGTCTGCTTCACTTTCCCCCTGTCATATACATATATATCTTTATTGGGACCTTTAGGGAAGAATGAGGTGTGGTTACAGCACAGACAGAGGAGCAGACAGCGAGTGAATACAGCAGCTTTGGGTGGGGAACTAAGGGAAGAAAAGCTGAAGGAAAGCAATGCATTCTGGGAATTGTAGTACTAAGCAACTTCTCAGACAGGAAGTAAACAATAATATTATGAGAAATAGGACAGACAGGTAAACTATGCTATGTGCTTTTGCAGCATTTGCATTTTTTTTCACCTGACGTCAGAGTACCCCTTAAAGACTTGACTGTCTACAAATGCATAAAATTTACCTATCACTGTGATAAATCTGGCTTAGTCTGGCCTTAGGTGTCCAGTGGGAGGTTCTACTTAATAATTGACATCTATCTGTGTGTTTGCTCATACAGGGAAGGCTGTCAATCATTGAGTGAGACCACCCACCAGACTCTTAAGGCCAGATTGAAATGAGTTTTCAATCAATAAATTGTAAATAAAATTGAATCTTTGCCCACAAAACTACACATGAGTCTGCATTATAGTGGCAGGTTCCCCTAAATCAGTGTTTCCTAACTAGGATGCAAAAAAAAGCTTACTTTCCTCTTGTATTTACAAGACAGACTAATAGCTCCCTGAGAGATGACGTTACATGCTGCCCAAACAAGTCTATGGAGAGGAAGATGAGTGGAGAATGACTGGAGAGAACAAGAGGCAGTGAGACTGCAGAGAAATTACAGGTATTTATAGTAAGTATTTTTATTTATTTAACACTTTATTGTAATAGTAAAATTTCCAAAACTACAGTATACAATTCAGATATACATAGCAGCACCAGTCAAAAAGACCATATAACCAACTTATACATGTTTACATCTAAAAAGTATACCAATTCATTATTATCACCCCCCACCCCACTCCCAGCTTCAGGCACAGAGGGAAGGAGAGAAGAATTAAAAAATTTTTTTTAAATTAAAATAAGAATAAATTTAAGTCTACCATGCATTTCCGCGTACGATAGAGTTTATACTGCAAGGAGCTATCGGTAATATGGGGAAATATGAGTGTCTGTTACATCGTATTCTGTTTTTTGCTAGATTGACCATTGTTACGCCGAGCGCTCCGGGTCCCCGCTCCTCCCCGGAGCGCTCGCTTCACTCTCTCCGCTGCAGCGCTCCGGTCACGTCCTCTGACCCGGGGCGCTGCGATCCCGCTGCCAGCCGGGATGCGATTCGCGATGCGGGTAGCGCCCGCTCGCGATGCGCACCCCGGCTCCCCTACCTGACTCGCTCCCCGTCTGTTCTGTCCCGGCGCGCGCGGCCCCGCTCCCTAGGGCGCGCGCGCGCCGGGTCTCTGCGATTTAAAGGGCCACTGCGCCGCTGATTGGCGCAGTGGTTCCAATTAGGGTAATCACCTGTGCACTTCCCTATATTACCTCACTTCCCTTGCACTCCCTTGCCGGATCTTGTTGCCTTAGTGCCAGTGAAAGCGTTCCTTGTGTGTTCCTTGCCTGTGTTTCCAGACCTTCTGCCGTTGCCCCTGACTACGATCCTTGCTGCCTGCCCCGACCTTCTGCTACGTCCGACCTTGCTTCTGCCTACTCCCTTGTACCGCGCCTATCTTCAGCAGCCAGAGAGGTGAGCCGTTGCTAGTGGATACGACCTGGTCACTACCGCCGCAGCAAGACCATCCCGCTTTGCGGCGGGCTCTGGTGAAAACCAGTAGTGGCTTAGAACCGGTCCACTAGCACGGTCCACGCCAATCCCTCTCTGGCACAGAGGATCCACTACCTGCCAGCCGGCATCGTGACAGTAGATCCGGCCATGGATCCCGCTGAAGTTCCTCTGCCAGTTGTCGCTGACCTCACCACGGTGGTCGCCCAGCAGTCACAACAGATAGCGCAACAAGGCCAACAGCTGTCTCAACTGACCGTTATGCTACAACAGTTACTACCACAGCTTCAGCAGTCATCTCCTCCGCCAGCTCCTGCACCTCCTCCGCAGCGAGTGGCCGCTCCTGGGATACGCTTATCCTTGCCGGATAAATTTGATGGGGACTCTAAGTTTTGCCGTGGCTTTCTTTCCCAATGTTCCCTGCATCTGGAGATGATGTCGGACCTGTTTCCCACTGAAAGGTCTAAGGTGGCTTTCGTAGTCAGCCTTCTGTCCGGAAAAGCCCTGTCATGGGCCACACCGCTCTGGGACCGCAATGACCCCGTCACTGCCTCTGTACACTCCTTCTTCTCGGAAATCCGAAGTGTCTTTGAGGAACCTGCCCGAGCCTCTTCTGCTGAGACTGCCCTGTTGAACCTGGTCCAGGGTAATTCTTCCGTTGGCGAGTATGCCGTACAATTCCGTACTCTTGCTTCAGAATTGTCCTGGAATAATGAGGCCCTCTGCGCGACCTTCAAAAAAGGCCTATCCAGCAACATTAAAGATGTTCTGGCCGCACGAGAAATCCCTGCTAATCTACATGAACTCATTCACCTAGCCACTCGCATTGACATGCGTTTTTCTGAAAGGCGCCAGGAACTCCGCCAAGATATGGACTCTGTTCGCACGAGGCGTTTCTCCTCCTCGGCTCCTCTCTCCTCTGGTCCCCTGCAATCTGTTCCTGTGCCTCCCGCCGTGGAGGCTATGCAGGTCGACCGGTCTCGCCTGACATCTCAAGAGAGGACACGACGCCGTATGGAGAACCTCTGCCTGTACTGTGCTAGTACCGAACACTTCCTGAGGGATTGTCCTATCCGTCCTCCCCGCCTGGAAAGACGTACGCTGACTCCGCACAAAGGTGAGACAGTCCTTGATGTCTACTCTGCTTCTCCACGTCTTACTGTGCCTGTGCGGATGTCTGCCTCTGCCTTCTCCTTCCCTGCTGTGGCCTTCTTGGACTCTGGATCTGCAGGAAATTTTATTTTGGCCTCGCTCGTCAACAGGTTCAACATCCCGGTGACCAGTCTCGCCAGACCCCTCTACATCAATTGTGTAAATAATGAAAGATTGGACTGTACCATACGTTTCCGCACGGAGCCCCTTCTTATGAGCATCGGATCTCATCATGAGAGGATTGAACTTTTGGTCCTCCCCAATTGCACCTCGGAAATTCTCCTTGGACTTCCCTGGCTTCAACTTCATTCCCCTACCCTGGATTGGTCCACTGGGGAGATCAAGAGTTGGGGGTCCTCTTGTTCCAAGAACTGTCTAAAACCAGTTCCCAGTAACCCTTGCCGTAACTCTGTGGTTCCTCCAGTAACCGGTCTCCCTAAGGCCTATATGGACTTCGCGGATGTTTTCTGCAAAAAACAAGCTGAGACACTACCTCCTCACAGGCCTTATGATTGCCCTATCGACCTCCTCCCGGGTACTACTCCACCCCGGGGCAGAATTTATCCTCTCTCTGCCCCAGAGACTCTTGCCATGTCCGAATACGTCCAGGAGAATCTAAAGAAGGGCTTTATCCGTAAATCCTCCTCTCCTGCCGGAGCCGGATTTTTCTTTGTGTCCAAAAAAGATGGCTCCCTACGTCCTTGCATTGACTACCGCGGTCTTAATAAAATCACGGTTAAGAACCGCTACCCCTTACCCCTCATCTCTGAACTCTTTGATCGTCTCCAAGGTGCCCACATCTTCACTAAATTGGACTTAAGAGGCGCCTATAACCTCATCCGCATCAGAGAGGGGGACGAGTGGAAAACGGCATTTAACACCAGAGATGGACACTTTGAGTATCTGGTCATGCCCTTTGGACTGTGCAACGCCCCTGCCGTCTTCCAAGACTTTGTCAATGAAATTTTTCGTGATCTGTTATACTCCTGTGTTGTTGTATATCTGGACGATATCCTAATTTTTTCTGCCAATCTAGAAGAACACCGCCAGCATGTCCGTATGGTTCTTCAGAGACTTCGTGACAACCAACTCTATGCCAAAATTGAGAAATGTCTGTTTGAATGCCAATCTCTTCCTTTTCTAGGATATTTGGTCTCTGGCCAGGGACTACAGATGGATCCAGACAAACTCTCTGCCGTCTTAGATTGGCCACGCCCCTCCGGACTCCGTGCTATCCAACGCTTTTTGGGGTTCGCCAATTATTACAGGCAATTTATTCCACATTTTTCTACCATTGTGGCTCCTATCGTGGCTTTAACCAAAAAAAGTGCTGATCCCAAGTCCTGGCCTCCTCAAGCAGAAGACGCCTTTAAACGACTCAAGTCTGCCTTTTCTTCGGCTCCCGTCCTCTCCAGACCTGACCCTTCCAAACCCTTCCTATTGGAGGTTGATGCCTCCTCAGTGGGAGCTGGAGCTGTTCTTCTACAAAAAAATTCTTCCGGGCATGCTGTCACTTGTGGTTTTTTCTCTAGGACCTTCTCTCCAGCGGAGAGGAACTACTCCATCGGGGATCGAGAGCTTCTAGCCATTAAATTAGCACTTGAGGAATGGAGGCATCTGCTGGAGGGATCAAGTTCTCCTGTTATTATCTACACCGACCACAAGAACCTCTCCTACCTCCAGTCTGCCCAACGGCTGAATCCTCGCCAGGCCCGGTGGTCTCTGTTCTTTGCCCGATTTAATTTTGAGATTCACTTTCGTCCTGCCGATAAGAACATTAGGGCCGATGCTCTCTCTCGTTCCTCGGATGCCTCAGAAGTTGAACTCTCTCCGCAACACATCATTCCACCTGACTGCCTGATCTCCACTTCTCCTGCCTCCATCAGGCAGACTCCTCCAGGGAAGACCTTTGTTTCTCCACGCCAACGCCTCGGAATCCTCAAATGGGGTCACTCCTCCCATCTCGCAGGTCATGCGGGCATCAAGAAATCTGTGCAACTCATCTCCCGCTTCTATTGGTGGCCGACTCTGGAGACGGATGTTGGGGACTTTGTGCGAGCCTGCACTATCTGTGCCCGGGATAAGACTCCTCGCCAGAAGCCCGCTGGTTTTCTTCATCCTCTGCCTGTCCCCGAACAGCCTTGGTCTCTGATTGGTATGGATTTTATTACTGATTTACCCCCTTCCCGTGGCAACACTGTTATTTGGGTGGTCGTTGATCGATTCTCCAAAATGGCACATTTCATCCCTCTTCCTGGTCTTCCTTCTGCGCCTCAGTTGGCTAAACAATTTTTTGTACACATTTTTCGTCTTCACGGGTTGCCTACGCAGATTGTCTCGGATAGAGGCGTCCAATTCGTGTCTAAATTCTGGAGGGCTCTCTGTAAACAACTCAAGATTAAATTAAATTTTTCCTCTGCATATCATCCCCAGTCCAATGGACAAGTAGAAAGAATTAACCAGATCTTGGGTGATTATTTGCGACATTTTGTTTCCTCCCGCCAGGATGACTGGGCAGATCTCCTTCCATGGGCCGAATTCTCGTATAACTTCAGGGTCTCTGAATCTTCCTCCAAATCCCCATTTTTCGTGGTGTAGGCCGTCACCCTCTTCCCCCCCTCCCTACCCCCTTGCCCTCTGGTCTGCCCGCTGTGGATGAAATTTCTCGTGACCTTTCCATTATATGGAGAGAGACCCAAAATTCTCTCTTACAGGCTTCTTCACGCATGAAGAGGTTCGCGGATAAGAAAAGAAGAGCTCCCCCCGTTTTTTCCCCTGGAGACAAGGTATGGCTCTCCGCTAAATATGTCCGCTTCCGTGTCCCTAGCTACAAGTTGGGACCACGCTATCTTGGTCCTTTCAAAATTTTGTGTCAAATTAATCCTGTCTCTTATAAACTTCTTCTTCCTCCTTCTCTTCGTATCCCTAATGCCTTTCACGTCTCTCTTCTCAAACCACTCATCCTCAACCGTTTTTCTCCCAAATCTGTTCCTCCCACTCCTGTTTCCGGCTCCTCGGACGTCTTCTCGGTCAAGGAAATTTTGGCTGCCAAAAAGGTCAGAGGGAAAAATTTTTTTTTAGTAGACTGGGAGGGTTGTGGTCCTGAAGAGAGATCCTGGGAACCTGAGGACAACATCCTTGACAAAAGTCTGCTCCTCAGGTTCTCAGGCTCCAAGAAGAGGGGGAGACCCAAGGGGGGGGGTACTGTTACGCCGAGCGCTCCGGGTCCCCGCTCCTCCCCGGAGCGCTCGCTTCACTCTCTCCGCTGCAGCGCTCCGGTCACGTCCTCTGACCCGGGGCGCTGCGATCCCGCTGCCAGCCGGGATGCGATTCGCGATGCGGGTAGCGCCCGCTCGCGATGCGCACCCCGGCTCCCCTACCTGACTCGCTCCCCGTCTGTTCTGTCCCGGCGCGCGCGGCCCCGCTCCCTAGGGCGCGCGCGCGCCGGGTCTCTGCGATTTAAAGGGCCACTGCGCCGCTGATTGGCGCAGTGGTTCCAATTAGGGTAATCACCTGTGCACTTCCCTATATTACCTCACTTCCCTTGCACTCCCTTGCCGGATCTTGTTGCCTTAGTGCCAGTGAAAGCGTTCCTTGTGTGTTCCTAGCCTGTGTTTCCAGACCTTCTGCCGTTGCCCCTGACTACGATCCTTGCTGCCTGCCCCGACCTTCTGCTACGTCCGACCTTGCTTCTGCCTACTCCCTTGTACCGCGCCTATCTTCAGCAGCCAGAGAGGTGAGCCGTTGCTAGTGGATACGACCTGGTCACTACCGCCGCAGCAAGACCATCCCGCTTTGCGGCGGGCTCTGGTGAAAACCAGTAGTGGCTTAGAACCGGTCCACTAGCACGGTCCACGCCAATCCCTCTCTGGCACAGAGGATCCACTACCTGCCAGCCGGCATCGTGACAACCATACTGAGGAATTGGATATCCCCGAAAGAACTGCAGGTAGAGGAATGGAAGGAAGGGTTAAAAATCATGAAAGATAAGGAGTTTAGATTTATAGTAAGTATTAAATCCCACCCCAGTGCTGGAGTCACAGCTTACATTGCTCAGTACTTCTCTATAATGTCTGTCATACTGCTGCTTCTGAGGGTGCTCTATAGATATAGATCCCCTCTTCTGTGTGTCTGCCGTGTATGGGAGAAATTGTAAAGGCCAGTCTACACCCACTTGCTTAGGGACAACTGAAAATTTTAGAAAACTGTTGAGAATATACCATATACGGGTTAAATAATGGTCACGAATCGTGCGGCTTTTCATGTATACAACTGCTTATCTTGAAAAGTCACCTAAAGTGCAGGTACACTATCGATATATATCTATTTATCTACCTATCTCATATCTATCTATCTCATATCTATTTATCTATCTCATATCTATCTATCTATCTATCTCATATCTATCTATCTATCGATCTATCTATCTCATATCTATCTATCTATCTCATATCTATTCATCTATAGCTCATATCTATCTATCTATTTATCTATATCTCATATCTATCTATCTCATATTTATCTATCTATCTCATATCTATCTATCTATATCATATCTATCTATATCTCATATCTATTTATTTATCTATCTATCTCATATCTATCTATCTATCAATCTCATATCTATCTATATCTCATATCTATCTATCTCATATCTATCTCATATCTATCTCATATCTATCTATCTCATATCTATCTATCTATTTATCTATATATCTATCTATCTCATATCTATCTTCCTATCTATTCTTCATGCTTCGATTTCACCCAGTCCTGCTCACAGCTGAGTGGTTGATACAGTGTATCAGTGCAGTATAACTTTTGCTTGGTTTTCCAGGTTTTATGATTTGAGAAGGTCCGGGAGCAGAGTTTGGTGTTGGCTCCCAGTCTCTATATTCCTCATTGCAGGAGGTCCCTATGAATAAGGGTTTATGTACCATAGAAGACACCCATGCGAGGGGCGACCCAGAGAGAAGCGGACGATCCAGGTCGCTTTCATCTCTTATTTTAATTGTTATTAATAACCTGTGCTCGGTGTTGGATTCTTTACAATGTAGCAAACAAGGGAGTGAGAATCAAGCCGGGGGTCATGAAGATTTGAGGGGGCAACAGGACCAGCTGCTGTGGGTGGGAGTGTGGTTATGTCAGGACATGATGAGAGTAGTAGTTTGTTAAATCTTAGTGGCCCCTGACCTGTGGCCCTCCAGCCACTATGCCCTGATATCCTGCAGTCTTTCAAACACTAATTCCTACAGATGTCTCTATCTTTGGCTCCTTTTTATCTAATCTGAGACATATAACGTGCCAGCCTGTATTTTGTCTATCTAAGCTCGTTCTCGTCTGGAGAATGTCTATACGTGGAAGTTTATCATTCCATAGATGTAACCATGCGTCATGATGAGACGCCTAGGGGCTGCAGGCCTTCACACATAGGGGCTGCAGGCCTTCATACATAGGGGCTGCAGGCCTTCATACATAGGGGCTGCAGGCCTTCATACATAGGGGCTGCAGGCCTTCATACATAGGGGCTGCAGGCCTTCACACATAGGGGCTGCAGGCCTTCACACATAGGGGCTGCAGGCCTTCACACATAGGGGCTGCAGGCCTTCATACATAGGGGCTGCAGGCCTTCATACATAGGGGCTGCAGGCCTTCATACATAGGGGCTGCAGGCCTTCACACATAGGGGCTGCAGGCCTTCACACATAGGGGCTGCAGGCCTTCACACATAGGGGCTGCAGGCCTTCACACATAGGGGCTGCAGGCCTTCACACATAGGGGCTGCAGGCCTTCATACATAGGGGCTGCAGGCCTTCATACATAGGGGCTGCAGGCCTTCATACATAGGGGCTGCAGGCCTTCATACATAGGGGCTGCAGGCCTTCATACATAGGGGCTGCAGGCCTTCATACATAGGGGCTGCAGGCCTTCACACATAGGGGCTGCAGGCCTTCACACATAGGGGCTGCAGGCCTTCACACATAGGGGCTGCAGGCCTTCACACATAGGGGCTGCAGGCCTTCACACATAGGGGCTGCAGGCCTTCATACATAGGGGCTGCAGGCCTTCATACATAGGGGCTGCAGGCCTTCATACATAGGGGCTGCAGGCCTTCATACATAGGGGCTGCAGGCCTTCATACATAGGGGCTGCAGGCCTTCACACATAGGGGCTGCAGGCCTTCACACATAGGGGCTGCAGGCCTTCACACATAGGGGCTGCAGGCCTTCACACATAGGGGCTGCAGGCCTTCACACATAGGGGCTGCAGGCCTTCATACATAGGGGCTGCAGGCCTTCACACATAGGGGCTGCAGGCCTTCATACATAGGGGCTGCAGGCCTTCATACATAGGGGCTGCAGGCCTTCATACATAGGGGCTGCAGGCCTTCATACATAGGGGCTGCAGGCCTTCATACATAGGGGCTGCAGGCCTTCATACATAGGGGCTGCAGGCCTTCATACATAGGGGCTGCAGGCCTTCATACATAGGGGCTGCAGGCCTTCACACATAGGGGCTGCAGGCCTTCACACATAGGGGCTGCAGGCCTTCATACATAGGGGCTGCAGGCCTTCATACATAGGGGCTGCAGGCCTTCATACATAGGGGCTGCAGGCCTTCACACATAGGGGCTGCAGGCCTTCACACATAGGGGCTGCAGGCCTTCACACATAGGGGCTGCAGGCCTTCACACATAGGGGCTGCAGGCCTTCATACATAGGGGCTGCAGGCCTTCATACATAGGGGCTGCAGGCCTTCATACATAGGGGCTGCAGGCCTTCATACATAGGGGCTGCAGGCCTTCATACATAGGGGCTGCAGGCCTTCATACATAGGGGCTGCAGGCCTTCATACATAGGGGCTGCAGGCCTTCACACATAGGGGCTGCAGGCCTTCACACATAGGGGCTGCAGGCCTTCACACATAGGGGCTGCAGGCCTTCACACATAGGGGCTGCAGGCCTTCACACATAGGGGCTGCAGGCCTTCATACATAGGGGCTGCAGGCCTTCATACATAGGGGCTGCAGGCCTTCATACATAGGGGCTGCAGGCCTTCATACATAGGGGCTGCAGGCCTTCATACATAGGGGCTGCAGGCCTTCACACATAGGGGCTGCAGGCCTTCACACATAGGGGCTGCAGGCCTTCACACATAGGGGCTGCAGGCCTTCACACATAGGGGCTGCAGGCCTTCACACATAGGGGCTGCAGGCCTTCATACATAGGGGCTGCAGGCCTTCACACATAGGGGCTGCAGGCCTTCATACATAGGGGCTGCAGGCCTTCATACATAGGGGCTGCAGGCCTTCATACATA
The DNA here is from genome assembly GCF_029499605.1 of Hyla sarda. Taxonomy (NCBI): domain Eukaryota; kingdom Metazoa; phylum Chordata; class Amphibia; order Anura; family Hylidae; genus Hyla; species Hyla sarda. The sequence goes on along the minus strand of NC_079197.1, from coordinate 12,921,934 downwards.
GGGGCTGCAGGCCTTCATACATAGGGGCTGCAGGCCTTCATACATAGGGGCTGCAGGCCTTCACACATAGGGGCTGCAGGCCTTCACACATAGGGGCTGCAGGCCTTCACACATAGGGGCTGCAGGCCTTCACACATAGGGGCTGCAGGCCTTCACACATAGGGGCTGCAGGCCTTCATACATAGGGGCTGCAGGCCTTCATACATAGGGGCTGCAGGCCTTCATACATAGGGGCTGCAGGCCTTCATACATAGGGGCTGCAGGCCTTCATACATAGGGGCTGCAGGCCTTCATACATAGGGGCTGCAGGCCTTCATACATAGGGGCTGCAGGCCTTCATACATAGGGGCTGCAGGCCTTCATACATAGGGCCTGCAGGCCTTCATACATAGGGGCTGCAGGCCTTCATACATAGGGGCTGCAGGCCTTCATACATAGGGGCTGCAGGCCTTCATACATAGGGGCTGCAGGCCTTCATACATAGGGGCTGCTGTTCTCTCCCTCTGACACTAGAAGGCGCTATGCAGAGGTGCGGCTCACTATGGTGTCACGCTGATTTGCAATGTTGTGTTTTGTGATTACACGGTACATTATACTGATACATTGAGACCAGTCGTGTTCACAGACGTAACATTCATCGCAGATCGGTTTTATTCCTGCAACAAGTTGTGGCCTCCAGCTGCGCCGAGACAAAGAGGAAAATGGGAATCAACAGCGCCCTCTAGTGACAGAGGACAAATCCAGACATCACCAAATCATCACCATCATTACTTCATCTCCACTACATCTTCATTGTCATAATCATCATCATCATCATCATCATCATTACTATCTTCATTGTCATAATCATCATCATTACTCTTCATTGTCATAATCATCAGCATCATCATCATTACTCTCTTCATTGTCATAATCATCATCATCATTACTATCTTCATTGTCATAATCATCATCATCATTACTCTTCATTGTCATAATCATCATCATCATCATTACTATCTTCATTGTCATAATCATCATCATCATTACTCTTCATTGTCATAATCATCATCATCATCATTACTATCTTCATTGTCATAATCATCATCATCATTACTCTTCATTGTCATAATCATCATCATCATCATTACTATCTTCATTGTCATAATCATCATCATCATTACTCTTCATTGTCATAATCATCATCACCATCATTACTATCTTCATTGTCATAATCATCATCATCATTACTCTTCTTTGTCATAATCATCATCATCATCATTACTCTCTTCATTGTCATAATCATCATCATCATTACTATTTTCATTGTCATAATCATCAGCATAAGCATCATTATCACTATCATCAACATCACTAACATAACGATCACCATCGTCCTCATCATTACTATAAACCAACATTATTATAACCATCCATATCATCATCATTAATATAATAATCGCCATCATTGTCATTATCATGGGAGAATGAAAAAGACCCCTGTCCATATACCCTGTTAGATCCCTGTCTATATACCCTGTTAGGCCCCTGTCCATATACCCTGTTAGATCCCTGTCTATATACCCTGTTAGGCCCCTGTCCATATACCCTGTTAGATCCCTGTCTATATACCCTGTTAGACCCCTGTCTATATACCCTGTTAGACCCCTGTCCATATACCCTGTTAGACCCCTGTCCATATACCCTGTTAGATCCCTGTCTATATACCCTGTTAGACCCCTGTCTATATACCCTGTTAGACCCCTGTCCATATACCCTGTTAGACCCCTGTCCATATACCCTGTTAGATCCCTGTCCATATACCCTGTTAGGCCCCTGTCTATATACCCTGTTAGGCCCCTGTCCATATACCCTGTTAGGGCCCTGTCTATATACCCTGTTAGGCCCCTGTCCATATACCCTGTTAGGGCCCTGTCTATATACCCTGTTAGGCCCCTGTCCATATACCTTGTTAGACCCCTGTGCATATACCCTGTTAGGGCCCTGTCCATATACCCTGTTAGACCCCTGTCCATATACCCTGTTAGGCCCCTGTCCATATACCCTGTTAGACCCCTGTCTATATACCCTGTTAGACCCCTGTCTATATACCCTGTTAGACCCCTGTCCATATACCCTGTTAGGCCCCTGTCCATATACCCTGTTAGGCCCCTGTCCATATACTCTGTTAGGGCCCTGTCTATATACCCTGTTAGGCCCCTGTCCATATACCCTGTTAGGGCCCTGTCTATATACCCTGTTAGACCCCTGTCCATATACCCTGTTAGGCCCCTGTCCATATACCCTGTTAGACCCCTGTCCATAAACCCTGTTAGGCCCCTGTCTATATATCCTGTTAGACCCCTGTCTATATACACTGTTAGATCCCTGTCTATATACCCTTTTAGGCCCCTGTCCATATACCCTTTTAGGCCCCTGTCTATATACCCTGTTAGATCCCTGTCCATATACCCTGTTAGATCCCTGTCTATATACCCTGTTAGGCCCCTGTCTATATACCCTGTTAGATCCCTGTCTATATACCCTGTTAGGCCCCTGTCCATATACCCTTTTGGGCATCTGTCTATATACCCTTTTAGGCCCCTGTCTGTATACCCTGTTAGGCCCCTGTCTATATACCCTGTTAGACCCCTGTCCATATACCGGGTTAGGCCCCTGTCTATATATCCATTTAGACCACTGTCTATATACCCTGTTAGGCCCCTGTACATATTACCTGTTGTAAGAACCTAACCTATTTGTGGCTGTACTATTACCTCTATAATAATTCACAAGCAGGTATTATATCAGTGTGGGGAATGCAGCACTCCCATCATGCTTATCACCCTCCGGTGCACACAGGGTAACCTATAGCCGTAAATGTGGTTAAAAATTTACTAAATACCAGGCAATGTGCAGACATTATAAAGAGCGTCTAAGGGTTGTGTGGTGATGTCTTCACACCCTGGGGATCAATGTCAGCAGAAGTATGTGCTCCAGAGCTGTTCTTCCTGCTGTTACGTTGCTATTTCTAAAGTGTAGAGAACTGGTCATTGTTCACCCAGCCACCCACATACAGGTATAAACAGACTCCCCCCAGCCACCCACGTACCTGCATGCAGGTATAAACAGACTCCCCCCCAGCCACCCACGTACCTGCATACAGGTATAAACAGACTGCCTCCCATCCACCCTCATACCTGCATACAGGTATAAATAGATTGCCCCCCAGCTACCCAGGTACCTGCATACAGGTATGAACAGACTGCCCCCCCCTGCCACCCAGGTACCTGCATACAGGTATAAACAGACTGCTCCCCAGCCACCCTCATACCTGCATACAGGTATAAACAGACTGCTCCCCAGCCACCCATGTACCTGCATACAGGTGTAAACAGACTGCCCCCAGCCACCCACATACCTGTATACAGGTATAAACAGACTGCCCCCCACGTACCTGCATACAGGTATAAACAGACTCTCCCCCAGCCCCCTACGTACCTGCATACAGGTATAAACAGACTGCCCCCAGCCACCCATGTACCTGCATACAGGTATAAACAGACTGCCCCCAGCCACCCATGTACCTGCATACAGGTACAAACAGACTGCCCCCCCACGTACCTGCATACAGGTATAAACAGACTGCCCCCCCAGCCCCCCACGTACCTGCATACAGGTATAAACAGACTCCCCCCAGCCACCCATGTACCTGCATACAGGTATAAACAGACTGCCCCCCACGTACCTGCGTACAGGTATAAACAGACTGCCCCCCAGCCACCCACGTACCTGCATACAGGTATAAACAGACTGCCCCCCAGCCACCCACGTACCTGCATACAGGTATAAACAGACTCCCCCCAGCCACCCACGTACCTGCATACAGGTATAAACAGACTCCCCCCAGCCACCCATGTACCTGCATACAGGTATAAACAGACTGCCCCCCACGTACCTGCATACAGGTATAAACAGACTGCCCCCCAGCCACCCACGTACCTGCATACAGGTATAAACAGACTGCCATCCACGTAACTGCGTACAGGTATAAACACACTGCCCCCAAGCCACCCACGTACCTGAATACAGGTATAAACAGACTGCCCCCCCAGCCACCCACGTACCTGCATACAGGTATAAACAGACTGCCCCATAGCCACCCATGTACCTGCATACAGGAATAAACAGACTGCCCCCCCCAGCCACCCACGTACCTGCATACAGGTATAAATAGACTGCCCCCCAGCCACCAACATACCTGGATACAGGTATAAACAGACTGCCCCATAGCCACCCATGTACCTGCATACAGGAATAAACAGACTGCCCCCCAGCCACCCACATACCTGCATACAGGTATAAACAGACTCCCCCCAGCCACCCATGTACCTGCATACAGGTATAAACAGACTGCCCCATAGCCACCCACGTACCTGTATACAGGTATAAACAGACTGCCCCCCAGCCACCCATGTACCTGCATACAGGTATAAACAGACTGCCCCCCCCCAGCCACCGACATACCTGCATACAGGTATAAATACACGGCCCCCCCAGCCACCCACATACCTGCATACAGGTATAAACAGACTGCCCCCCCAGCCACCCACGTACCTGCATACAGGTATAAACAGACTGCCCCCCAGCCACCGACATACCTGCATACAGGTATAAATACACGGCCCCCCCCAGCCACCCACATACCTGCATACAGGTATAAACAGACTGCCCCCCAGCCACCCACGTACCTGTATACAGGTATAAACAGACTGCCCCCAGCCACCCATGTACCTGCATACAGGAATAAACAGACTGCCCCCCAGCCACCCACGTACCTGTATACAAGTATAAACAGACTGCCCCCCAGCCACCCACGTACCTGCATACAGGTATAAATAGACTGCCCCCCCAGCCACCGACATACCTGCATACAGGTATAAATACACGGCCCCCCCAGCCACCCACATACCTGCATACAGGTATAAACACACTGCCCCCCAGGCACCCACGTACCTGCATACAGGTATAAACAGACTGCCCCCCAGCCACCCATGTACCTGCATACAAGTATAAACAGACTCCCCCCAGCCACCCACGTACCTGCATACAGGTATAAATAGACTGCCCCCCCAGCCACCGACATACCTGCATACAGGTATAAATACACGGCCCCCCCAGCCACACACATACCTGCATACAGGTATAAACACACTGCCCCCCAGGCACCCACGTACCTGCATACAGGTATAAACAGACTGCCCCCCAGCCACCCATGTACCTGCATACAAGTATAAACAGACTCCCCCCAGCCACCCACGTACCTGCATACAGGTATAAACAGACTCCCCCCCAGCCACCCACGTACCTGCATACAGGTATAAACAGACTGCCCCCCAGCCACCCACGTACCTGCATACAGGTATAAACAGACTCCCCCCCAGCCACCCACGTACCTGCATACAGGTATAAACAGACTCCCCCCAGCCACCCACGTACCTGCATACAGGTATAAACAGACTCCCCCCCAGCCACCCACGTACCTGCATACAGGTATAAACAGACTCCCCTCCAGCCACCCACATACCTACATACAGGTATAAACAGACTGCCCCCCCCTAGCCACCCATGTACCTGCATACAGGTATAAACAGACTGCCCCCAGCCACCCACGTACCTGCATACAGGTATAAACAGAGTGCCCCCAGCCACCCACATACCTGCATACAGGTATAAACAGACTGCCCCCCAGCCACCCATGTACCTGCATACAGGTATAAACAGACTGCCCCCCAGCCACCCACGTACCTGCATACAGGTATAAACAGACTCCCCCCCAGCCACCCACGTACCTGCATACAGGTATAAACAGACTCCCCTCCAGCCACCCACATACCTGCATACAGGTATCAACAGACTGCCCCCCCCCAGGCACCCACGTACCTGCATACAGGTATAAACAGAGTGCCCCCAGCCACCCACGTACCTGCATACAGGTATAAACAGAGTGCCCCCAGCCACCCACATACCTGCATACAGGTATAAACAGACTGCCCCCCAGCCACCCATGTACCTGCATACAGGTATAAACAGACTGCCCCCCAGCCACCCACGTACCTGCATACAGGTATAAACAGACTGCCCCCCAGCCACCCATGTACCTGCATACAGGTATAAACAGACTGCCCCCAGCCACCCACGAACCTGCATACAGGTATAAACAGAGTGCCCCCAGCCACCCATGTACCTGCATACAGGTATAAACACACTGCCCCCCAGGCACCCACGTACCTGCATACAGGTATAAACAGACTGCCCCCCAGCCACCCATGTACCTGCATACAGGTATAAACACACTGCCCCCCAGGCACCCACGTACCTGCATACAGGTATAAACAGACTGCTCCCCAGCCACCCACATACCTGCATACAGGTATAAACAGACTGCCCCCCAGCCACCCACATACCTGCATACAGGTATAAACAGACTGCCGCCCAGCCACCCATGTACCTGCATACAAGTATAAACAGACTTCCCCCAGCCACCCAGGTACCTGCAAACAGGTATAAACAGACTCCCCCCCCAGCCACCCACGTACCTGCATACAGGTATAAACAGACTGCCCCCCAGCCCCCCACGTACCTGCATACAGGTATAAACAGACTGCCCCCCAGCCCCCCACGTTCCTGCATACAGGTATAAACAGACTCCCCCCTGCCACCCACGTACCTGCATACAGGTATAAACAGACTCCCCTCCAGCCACCCACGTACCTGCATACAGGTATAAACAGACTGCCCCCCAGCCACCCACATACCTGCATACAGGTATAAACAGACTCCCCTCCAGCCACCCACATACCTGCATACAGGTATAAACAGACTGCCCCCCCCTAGCCACCCATGTACCTGCATACAGGTATAAACAGACTGCCCCCACATACCTGCGTACAGGTATCAACAGACTGCCCCCCCCAGGCACCCACGTACCTGCATACAGGTATAAACAGAGTGCCCCCAGCCACCCACGTACCTGCATACAGGTATAAACAGACTGCCCCACAGCCACCCACGTACCTGCATACAGGTATAAACAGACTGCCCCCCAGCCACCCATGTACCTGCATACAGGTATAAACAGACTGCCCCCCAGCCACCCACGTACCTGCATACAGGTATAAACAGACTGCCCCCCAGCCACCCATGTACCTGCATACAGGTATAAACAGACTGCCCCCAGCCACCCACGAACCTGCATACAGGTATAAACAGACTGCCCCCTAGCCACCCACGTACCTGCGTACAGGTATAAACAGACTCCCCCCCCAGCCACCCACGTACCTGCATACAGGTATAAACAGACTGCCCCCCCCCAGCCACCCACATACCTGCATACAGGTATAAACAGACTGCCCCCCACGTACCTGCGTACAGGTATAAACAGACTGCCCCCCAGCCACCCACGCACCTGCGTACAGGTATAAACAGACTGCCCCATAGCCACCCACATACCTGCATACAGGTATAAACAGACTGCCCCCCAGCCACCCACATACCTGCATACAGGTATAAACAGACTCCCCTCCAGCCACCCACGTACCTGCATACAGGTATAAACAGACTGCCCCCCCCTAGCCACCCATGTACCTGCATACAGGTATAAACAGACTGCCCCCACGTACCTGCGTACAGGTATCAACAGACTGCCCCCCCCAGGCACCCACGTACCTGCATACAGGTATAAACAGAGTGCCCCCAGCCACCCACGTACCTGCATACAGGTATAAACAGAGTGCCCCACAGCCACCCACGTACCTGCATACAGGTATAAACAGAGTGCCCCCAGCCACCCACATACCTGCATACAGGTATAAACAGACTGCCCCCCCAGCCACCCATGTACCTGCATACAGGTATAAACAGACTGCCCCCAGCCACCCACGAACCTGCATACAGGTATAAACAGACTGCCCCCCAGCCACCCACGTACCTGCGTACAGGTATAAACAGACTCCCCCCCCAGCCACCCACGTACCTGCATACAGGTATAAACAGACTGCCCCCCCCAGCTACCCACATACCTGCATACAGGTATAAACAGACTGCCCCCCACGTACCTGCGTACAGGTATAAACAGACTGCCCCCCAGCCACCCACGTACCTGCATACAGGTATAAACAGACTGCCCCCCCAGCACAGCTGTGCCCCCTCCTGTCTCTCATCGTGGCTGGCATTCTGCATCTCTCAGGGCATAGTAGGAGTTGTAGTTCCACAAAATATATAGAGGTAAAGGTTGAAGATGTCTCCTATAAATGTTCTATGAGAATCTGCAAACCAGTGTCCTGCAACCCATATATCCCCAGATATTGCAGACTTACCACTCTCATCATGGTTGGTGCCCTGCAACTTCCAGGGCATGATGGGAGTTGTAGTTGCACAACAGCTGTAGAGCTAGAAGTTGAAGTTCATCACTATAAAGCAGTGTTTCCCGATCAGGATGCCTCCAGATGTTGCAAAACTACAACTCCCAGCATGCCTGGACAGCTGTAGTTGCACAAATGCAATAGGGGTAAACATTGTAAATCCCTGTCATAAATATTCTGTGAGCATCTACTGTTCAGTGGTCTGCAACCCATAGATTCCAGATTATGGCAGACAGGGAAACAAGCAACATCCAGGGCACGATGGGAGTTGTAGTTACACAACAGCAATAGAGTAAAAAAAAATGGAAGATTTCATTCATAAATATCCTGTGAACAGCTCCGGTTCAGTGGTCTCCAATCTATCGGTCACAGAATATTGCAAACATGACACTCTCATCATGCTTAATACCTTGCAACTTCCAGTGCATGATGGGAGTTGTAGTTACACAGCAGCAATAGAGTTTGAAATTGAAAATCACTGTCATAAATATTCTGTGAGCAGCGACTGTTCAGTGATCTGCAGCCCATAGATACCAGAATATTGCAGACGTGCTACTCTCTTCATGCTTGGTACATCACAACTTCTTGGGAATGATGGGGGTTGTAGTTACACAACAGCAATAGAGTTAAAGATTGAAGTTTGCCATCATAAATATTCTGTGAGCAGCCCATAGATCCTAGACTATTGAAAATGTACCACTCTCATCGTGCTCAGTACCCTGCAACATCAACAACACGATGGGAGTTGTAGTTCCAGAACGGCAATAGAGTTAAAGTTTGAAAATCGCTGTCATAAATATTCTGTGAGCAGCTTCTGTTCAGTGCTCTCCAATCTCTACATCCCAGAATGGGACAGACAGGGTAACCTGCAACATCCAGGGCATGATGGGAGTTGTAGTTGCACAAAAGCAATAGAATTAAACATTTAAAATTGCAATCATAAATATTCTGGAAGCAACTCCTGTTCAGTGGTCTGCAACCAGAATATTGCAAACCTGCCGCTGTCATCATGCTCGGCACTGCATGATGCAGGGCACTTTCCAGGGCACGATGGGAGTTGTAGTTGCACAACGGGAGCGAAAGAGTTAAACATTTAAAATATCTGTCATAACTATTTTACAAGCAGCTCCTGTTCAGTTGTCTGCAACCCATAGATCCCGGAATATTGCAAACGCTTTACTCTCATCATGCTCAATACCTTGGGACATCCAGGGCACGATAGGAGTTGTAGTTGAACAACAGCGATAAAGTTAAACATTGGAAATTGCTGTCATAAATATTCTGAGAGCAGCTCCTGTTCAGTAATCTGCGACCTATAGATCCCAGAATATTGCCAAACTGCCACTCTCACCGTGCTCGGTACCTTGCAACTTCCAGGGGACGATGGGAGTTGTAGTTACACAACAGCAATAGAGATAAACATTGTAAATCGATCGTAAATATTCTGTGAGCAGCTACTATTCAGTGATCTGCATCCCATAGAGCCCAATATGGCAGTCACTGTCACTCTCATCATGCTCAGTACCCTGCGATATCCAGGTAGGGTTACCACCGGTATTTTACCGACACATCTGGTATTTCGGCCACCCTGCCGGTAAAAAGTACCGGCAATGCAATGGGCGGTATTTATCCAACCAATCTTTCAACTCCCGGAATGTTGCACCATAACCTATACCAGTGTTTTCCAACCAGAGCGCCTCCAGCTGTTGCAAAACTACAACTCCCAGCATGCCCGGACAGCCGTTGGCTGTCCGGGCATGCTGGGAGTTGTAGTTTTGCAACAGCTGGAGGCACCCCTGGTTGGGAAACACTGGTAACATTGGTATAGTCCAACATGCTGGGAGTTGTAGTTTTCGTTTCGGGCAGCTGCTGAGCCACAGACTATATCAGAGCATGCTGGGAGTTGTAGTTAGTAACTACAACTCTCGAATTTAATTTAAAAAAAAGCGATCAAAAAGTCTCATCAAAACAAAAATGGTACCGTTAAAAACTACAGACTGGGGCGCAAAAAATGAGTCCTCATACATCCCCGTACGGGAGAAATAAAAAAGTTATAGGGGTCAGAATAGGACAAAATTTTCCCCCGCAAATGCGTATCCTGTGATGTCACGCATATATAATTAATTATGCAAATGAGCATGGCCGGTATTTATTTATTTATTTTTTTGCAAGAAAGGTGTCAACCCTATATCCAGGGCACGATGGGAGTTGTAGTTGTGCATCATCTGTAGAGATAAAGGTTGAAGATTGCTCCTGTGAATGTTCTGAAACTACTCATCCCACCATTGCCGCTGATGATTGGAGTTGTAGTTTTCACAAGACCCGGCGTGGCAGAAAAAAAAAAAACCGGAAAAAAAAGCTTTGACGTTTTGTGAGACAGATGATGAAAAGCACAGAAAGAAATAGCAACGTTCTATATTTAAGACCAATGGAAAGATCAATACGGCGGATTTCTCATGCGCCTTACGTCACTGTGTGTTTACACTTGCCCTTCTTGTATGGTGCAGGCAGCGCAGGGTTAACCGGTGACGTTGCCCTCCCGGCGGCCATTGATTGGCTGCACTATTGTCCCTATGTCAGCCCATGCTTGCTGCGGAATTTCCCTAGTCTGTGAGTCACCCGTTAACCCCTCGCGCGCCGGTGGCCCAGGCCAGGCCATGGAGAAGGGCTGCGTTGCAAGAATCCACCTGATTCAGCATAGCAAGGGTGCAGGCGGCTGAGCTCAGCCCAGAGAGAGGAAGAGTAAGAAGGAGGGGGCGGCAGAGACAACAGGGAGAGAAGCAGGGAGGGGGGCTTGTTTTTGCTCTGTTCCAGTTATGGGAAGTACAGTATGAACTGTGCACTTAGTAGAGAGAAACAGGGAGGACCAGACAGAGAGGCGCATCAGGCGGCGGCGCGAGAGGCGAAATACCGACGCCGCTTACGAAACGAAAGCTCAACGACGCACTCCGTATTCTACACCGTAATCGGAAGAAGCGGACGCACGCCTTAAAAAAAATAATTAAAAAAGTCAACCAAGAGGGGGGCCCTAAGCCGATCGGAGTTCTGGAACTCGCCAGCGATGTCTCATGATATAGCCGCTGAGACCCCCAAAGTGCACGACAACCCGCAGCACACAGTCTATGTCCTGGTGGGATCCAGCGCTGACAGCATCCAGCTGCTCAGGTAACAGCGAGATACAGTAAGAACGACCATTACAACTTTTTTGCAAGCCGGGGTGCCCCCCTACTTATAAATGGGTGACGGGCACTGTGGGTGTTATATGTATCGATTAGCGGTGTGGTCTGGGGGAGCCGTGTTTGGGGGTCTGCATCTAAAGCAGTGTTTCCCAACCAGGGTGCCTTCAGCCATTGCAAAACTACAACTCCCAGCATGCCGGGCATGCTGGGAGTTGTAATTTTGCAACAGCTGCAGGCATCCTGGTTGGGAAACACTGATCTAGGGGCACTTGGTGGCACCTGGGGGGGGGGGAAGGGGGCTATGCGTGGGCATAGGGGTCTTCATTCATGGCAGTATTTCGCAACTAGGGTGCCTTTAGCCATTGAAAAACTACAACTCCCAGCAAAATATGTCCTCGTATGCTGGTAGTTGTAGTTTTGCAACAGCTGGAGGCACCCTGGTTGGAAAACACTGATCTAGGGGCACAGTCTAACCGTGTTGGTACATGGTAGTACCTGGGGAGGGGGCTATGCGTAGGTATAGAAGTCTGTTTGGGGTCTGCATTTTGAGCAGTGTTTCACAACCAAGGTGCCTTCAGCTGTTGCAAAACAACAACTCCAAGCATGCCCGGACAGCCTTCGGCTGTCCGGGCATGCTGGGAGTAGTTGTTTTGCAACAACTGGAGGCTCCCTGGTTGGAAAATACTGATCTAGGGGCACAGTCTAACCATCTTGGTACTTGGTGGCACTGAAGTGGGGCTATGCATGGGCATAGGGGTCTGTTTGGGGGTCTGCATTTAGGGCAGTGTTTCCTTTGGATGTCCCGGCATGCTGGGAGTTGTAGTTTTGCAATAGCTGCAGGCACCCTGGTTGGTAAACACTGCATGTTGGTACTTGGTGGCACCTGGGGGGGGGGGGGGGGATATGCCTGGGCATAGGGGACTGCATCTAGGGCAGTGTTTCGCAATCAGGGAGCTAAAACTACAACTCCCAGCATGCCTGGACAGCCAAAAACACTCATCTAGGGGCACAGTCTAACCATCTTGGTGGCACCTAGAGGGAGCTATGTGTAGGCATAGGGGTCTGTTTAGGGCCTGCTTCTAGGGCAGTGTTTCCCAACCAGGGTGCCTGCAGCCGTTGCGAAACTAAACTCCCAGCATGCCTTACTTTCGCAACAGCTGGAGGCACCCTGGTTGAGAAGCACTGATCTAGAGGCACATTCTAACCATCTTGGTAGTTGGCGGCACCTAGGGGCATTGTACACATTGGCTGGGGGGGGGGTATCGCATGTAGAAATGGGGCAGCCATGTTGGCATCGTGCACGGGAGGGAGGACGGAGCAGTACTCGGCTTTTGCTTAGTCATTCAGCGGATGAAAACACATGGGGCACAACCATTCGCGTCTATTAATACACTTGTCGACTAATAAGCCGGGCACGACGCTCGGTGGTATCCTAAGGGATCATCGAGGCGCCTACGCTTACTATGGCGGTGATCGGCAATGCAGGGGTTAAGCCATAAGCAAACTGATGGTCTTAATAATAATAAGGGTTAATTCTTATACCTCCCCCCCCCTCCTGTGTAGAATGGCTGACATAAGCAGGACTGTGCCGCCACCCCCCTCCTCTGACTAGAAGTTGTTGTGCAACTCCGGCAAAGGCTGTGTTGTCACAGTGCGATGGCCCCCGGCATGTTGGAGGAGGGGCCCCGCAGTGGCCCCTAATGTCCAGTTCATGAAAAAGACAACAACATGCAATAGATGTGTTCTGAAAGAAAGACATAGAAATTCATTTAAAAGAGCTGAAATCTTATGTATTACTTTGTATGATGCTGAATGCAGAATCTATTGTTCCCTGTTGTCAGCTGTTTCCCTTAGGTCAGTGTTTGTTAACTCGACTACAACTCTCATCATGTCCTGACAGCCCTGCGCTTCCTCTTCACCGGTGATCTCTCCAGCTCTTGCAGCACTACAATGCCAAGCATGTCCTGACAGCTTAAACTTCTTTATAGCCTAGGTCTCTAAACTGTGGACCTCCAGCTGTTGCAAAACTACAACTCCCATCATGGTCTGGCTGCCTATACTGCCAATATAGCCTAAGATCTCTAAACTGTGTGCATCCAGCTGTTGCAAAACTACAACTCCCATCATGGCCTGACTGCCTATACTGCCAATATAGCCTAAGGTTTCCAAACTGTGTGCCTCCAGCTGTTGCAAAACTACAACTCCCAGCTTAATCTTCTTTATAGCCTAGGTCTCTAAACTGTGTGCATCCAGCTGTTGCAAAACTACAACTCCCATCATGGTCTGGCTGCCTATACAGCCAATATAGCCTAAGGTTTCCAAACTGTGTGCCTCCAGCTGTTGCAAAACTACAACTCCCAGCTTAAACTTCTTTATAGCCTAGGTCTCTAAACTGTGAATCTCCAGCTGTTGCAAAACTACAACTCCCATCATGGTCTGACTGCCTATACTGCCAATATAGCCTGAGGTTTCCAAACTGTGTGCCTCCAGCTGTTGCAAAAGTACAACTCCCATCATGGCCTGACTGCCTATACTGCCAATATAGCCTAAGGTGTTCAAACTGTGTGCCTCCAGCTATTTCAAAACTACAACTCCCAGCATGGTCTGACTGCCTATAATACCTACATAGCCTAGGTCTACGAACTGTGGACTATCAGCTGTTCCATAACTACAACTCCCAGCATGGTCTGACTGCCTATACTTCTTTTATAGCCTAGGTCTCTAAACGGTGTGCCTCCAGCTATTGCAAAACTACAACTCCCAGCATGGTCTGACTGCCTATAATTCCTACATAGACTCTGTCTACAAACTGTGGACCATGAGCTGTTCCATAACTACAACTCCCAGCAGGTCATCTGTAGTGTGTATCCAAGGGCAACCAGCAGAGTTGTGAATGCAGCTCTGGAGGTGATTGAAGTGTAAGACAGAGTGCAACAGAATGCCTTCATCAGTGGTCTCCAAACTGTGGACCTCCAGCTGTTACACAACTGTTGGCTCTATGGGCATGATGCAAAACTACAACTCCCAGCATGCCCAGACAGCTTACATTGATTTAGGCCAGTGGTCTCCAAACTGTGGATCTCCAGATGTGGCAAAACTACAACACCCAGCATCCCCGGACAGCCAACGGCTGTCCGGGCATGCTGGGTGTTGTAGTTTTGCCACATCTGGAGGTCCACAGTTTGGAGACCACTGATATATGCTAATAGGTGAGTCAGGGTCTTGGCCCTTTAGATGTTATGCAACTACAACTCCCACTATATTTCGCAGACACCTACTGGGAGTTTTTGTCTTAAAGGGGTACTCCTCTGAAAAACCTTCTTTTTCTAAATCAACTGGTGTCAGAAAGTTAAACAGATTTGTAAAATACTTCTATTTAAAAGTTTTAATCCTTCCAGTACTTATCAGCTGCTGTATGCTCCACAGGAAGTTCTTTTCTTTTTGAATTTCCTTTCTGTCTGACCACAGCGCTCTCTGCTGACACCTCTGTCCATTTTAGGAACTGTCCAGAGTAGAAGCAAATCCCCATAGCACACTATCCTGCTCGAGACAGTTCCTAAAATGGACAGAGGTGTCAGCAGAGAGCACTGTAGTTAGACAGAAAGGCCTTTGCAAAATGAAAGTAGCAATTTGATTGGTTGCTATGGGCAACTGGGCAACTTTTCCTTTGCACAGGTTTTGATAATTCTCCCCACTAGTCCTTTTTTCTTATTGAGAACACATGCGCGCTCAGTTGAACTGAGCACGCATGTGTTTAAGGGAATAGCTGTGGACCAAACATATTTTTGGTGGTCAGCTATTGAAGGCAAATGGGCAACTTCAGCCTTGTGGCGGCCATTTTGATTCATTTAGTAGAAAGTACAATTGCACAGATGTAAGCAGAATGTTGATGAGTATTCGTACCGGTTGCGGACATATTGCAATATGTGGTCTGTGGAGATAAGAAAGATTCATTTCCAGTAATGTGTGGAAAGTCCATTTGCAGAGTAGATGATAAGATGGACCATGTAATGCACAGGGCGGCGTTATTGCCGGACATAAATTCCGGCGGAGGTAAATGTAACATTACAGAAATGTTTATAATGTATTGAAATGGTTGCGGAAGAGGAAGAACAATGCTCCTCCGCATTAACAGATTCACATCCAGAGCTGTGTTCGCAATTCTGCCGTTTTCATAAAGCCGCGAGTGTCGGGTCGAATGTCTGACGACAAGGTAAAGGTCATCTGTAGTCTGTATCCAAGGACAACCAGCGGAGTTCTGACTGCAGCTCTGGAGGTGATTGGAGTGTAAGGCCATGTTCACATGACGGAATGCCCACCCAGAATGCCAGGACGGAATGCCCACCCAGAATGCCAGGACAGAATGCCCACCCAGAATGCAAGGACGGAATACCCACCCAGAATGCCAGGACAGAATCGGAATTTCCACTGCAGATCTTTCCGCCGTGTGTACGGCGCAGCTGAATCCCATCAAAAAGAATGGGACTCTGCTGCAAAGGAATTTCCGAGCGGAACTGTGGACCACCAGATGTTGCAAAACTACATCTCCCTGCATGCCTAGACAGCTATCATTGATTTAGGCCAGTGGTCTCCAAACCATGGACCTCCAGATGTTGCAAAACTACAACTCCCAGCATGCCTAGACAGCTATCAATGATTTAGGCCAGTGGTCTCCAAACCATGGACCTCCAGATGTTGCAAAACTACAACTCAGAGCATGCCTAGACAGCTATCATTGATTTAGGCCAGTGGTCTCCGAACCGTGGACCTCCAGATGTTGCAAAACTACAACTTCCAGCATGCCTAGACAGCTATCATTGATTTAGGCCAGTGGTCTCCAAACCACAGACCTCCAGATGTTGCAAAACTACAACTCCCAGCATGCCTAGACAGCTATCAATGATTTAGGCCAGTGGTCTCCAAACCATGGACCTCCAGATGTTGCAAAACTACAACTCAGAGCATGCCTAGACAGCTATCATTGATTTAGGCCAGTGGTCTCCAAACCATGGACCTCCAGATGTTGCAAAACTACAACTCCCAGCATGCCTAGACAGCTATCATTGATTTAGGCCAGTGGTCTCCAAACCATGGACCTCCAGATGTTGCAAAACTACAACTCCCAGCATGCCTAGACAGCTATCATTGATTTAGGTCAGTGGTCTGAGAACCGTGGACCTCCAGATGTTGCAAAACTACAACTCAGAGCATGCCTAGACAGCTATCATTGATTTAGGCCAGTGGTCTCCAAACCATGGACCTCCAGATGTTGCAAAACTACAACTCAGAGCATGCCTAGACAGCTATCATTGATTTAGGCCAGTGGTCTCCGAACCGTGGACCTCCAGATGTTGCAAAACTACAACTTCCAGCATGCCTAGACAGCTATCATTGATTTAGGCCAGTGGTCTCCAAACCATGGACCTCCAGATGTTGCAAAACTACAACTCCCAGCATGCCTAGACAGCTATCATTGATTTAGGCCAGTGGTCTCCGAACCGTGGACCTCCAGATGTTGCAAAACTACAACTTCCAGCATGCCTAGACAGCTATCATTGATTTAGGCCAGTGGTCTCCAAACCATGGACCTCCAGATGTTGCAAAACTACAACTCCCAGCATGCCTAGACAGCTATCATTGATTTAGGCCAGTGGTCTCCGAACTGTGGACCTCCAGATGTTGCAAAATTACATCTCCCAGCATGCCTAGACAGCTATCATTGATTTAGGCCAGTGGTCTCCAAACCATGGACCTCCAGATGTTGCAAAAGTACAACTCCCAGCATGGCCGGACAGCCAATGGCTGTCCGGCCATGCTGGGAGTTGTAGTTTTGCAACATCTGGAGGTCCACGGTTTGGAGACCACTGTTCTTTTGTGCAGTACATGTGGTTCATACGAGATTCCGCTGTGTTCTTTGTTAGTAACATGAGGATATTCCGGGACATGGAAAATGCAGAACATGTGGAAGCCATTTATGTGGTATGACAATTGAAATGCAAATTACAAGTAAATGTTTCAGCTAGTATCGGTGAAAATGCAAAACAATAGATACGGAGGAAAAAAGTTCATTGAAGTCTGTGCCGCCAAACAAATCCACGGACCCGTCAAACTGTAGTCAGTAGGGGGTCCGGCTCCTGCAGGTGTGAACCTAACCTATACAGGAATAGAAATACAAAGCGGATTTCTTACAAAAAACAGCGCCACCCCTGTCTTCAGGTTGTGCGCGGTATTTCAGCTCGGATCCATTTAGTTCAACAGAACGGTGTTGTCATACCACGCACAGCCTGAGGACAGGTGTGGCGCTGTTTTCTGGTAGAAATCAGCTTTGTTTTTCTAATCTTGGCTAACTCCTTTAGGCAAGATGACAACATGCGTCGTCCTTTGTTTAGTCTACATTCACATTGCGGTTTTGTATACATTTATCTATTTCTATTAGAGTCTGTTTATTTTTGCTGTATGCAATAATGTGCATTTAAAGAAAAAGCTGATTTTTTTACACTTATTTATTTATTTATTTATTTATGAAAGCTTGAAAGCTTTGTCAAGGAATACTGCTTTAGTCTCTTTGTATTGCTACAGACCAGTGTTTCCCAACTAGTGTGCCTCCAGCTGTTGCAAAACTTCAACTCCCAGCTGTCTGGGGAAAATTTGGTTTTGCAACAGCTGTAGGCACCCTGGTTGGGAAACACTGCCTTAGACATTGGCTTGACAGGAACCAAATCTGTTTGTCGGACAAGCCGACCAGCGAATGGGTATGGTGGTGTCCAAACTGTCCCCCAATGGCAGATGTCAGGGGAAAGAAGGATCGGGCACGTTGGATTCAGAACAAATGTATACTCTGGCATACTGAGCGTGCATGTGCCCGTTTATGGATCAGGAGGAATAGTTGTCTGACAACTGAGGTATATGGCCACCTATAGTGCTATCTCACTGGGGTTAAAGGGGTACTCCGGAGACAAACTTTTTTTTTTTTTTTTTTAAATCAACTGGTGCCAGAAAGTTAAACAGATTTGTAAATGACTTCTATTAAAAAAAATCTTAATCCTCCCTGTACTTATTAGCTGCTGAATACTACAGTGGAAATTAATTTCCGTTTGAAACACAGAGCTCTCTGCTGACATCATGAGCACAATGCTCTCTGCTGACATCTCTGTCCATTTTAGGAACTGTGCAGGGTAAAAGGAAATCCCCATAGCAAACATATGCTGTTCTGCACAGTTCCTAAAATGGACAGAGATGTCAGCAGAGAGCACTGTGGTCATGATATCAGCAGAGAGTTCTGTGTTTCAAAAAGAAAAGAATTTCCGCTGTAGTATTCAGCAGCTAATAAGTACAGGAAGGATTAAGATTTATTAATAGAAGTAATTTACAAATCTGTTTAACTTTCTGGCACCAGTTGATTTAAAAAAAAAATAAAGTTTTTCACCGGAGTACCCCTTTAAGGAGAAATACAGTAGCCATGTTGATTGCCACCCAGCTTTCACAGACTCCTGAATGGCATCATACTTAGCCGATGCTTTTTCACAACCCTTTACATACAGAGAGACTTTTAGAAATCATGGGCTGATAACAGGTAGCAATAGCTTGCATGCAGTGGATAACAAAAAAAAATATATATATAAATATATATATATATATACATATATATATATATATATATATATACAGTATATATATATGATGCAAATCAAAGAATTTTGATTTGCATATATATATATATATATATATATATATATATATATATATATATAATATATATACATACATACACACGAGGCTACCCCTCCCTTCAGTTACAGTGACATGTGGGGTTCATTAGGACAGCACCGATCATGGGGTTTCCTAAACAGGAAGGCCGGGTCACACGCCAGGCGCTGGCACTTCCTCCGCCATATTGTTCTGCTAAGAGCTGGATGTATAAGAACTACATCTATCTATACAGTATATTCTCTTCTATACATCTATTACAGGCAGAAAGCGGTCGTCCCCAGCAGCCAATCAGGTTTCAGCTTTCATTTTCCTAAGCCAAGGCAGAAACCATTTATCGGTTGCTATGGGCAACGGTTACAGGGAACACAGGACCCCATTGACTTTAATGCTGCGCTATTTTGCCCAGTATTTTTCATGGAACCTGTGACAGAGTCACCTGACACAGGTGTGGACCCCCCCCCCCCCCTACGAAAATTCACCAGGGAATTTAATCGCTGAATTCCGTTGGCGGATCCGCGCTGCCCATGGTCTGCGCAGCATGATCCAAATGAGATCAATAGGGATTCTTCTGCAAGTGGATTATCCGTAGGGTGCATTGGCGCTTAGGTGTAAATAACAAGCGCGCTCTGCATCCAATTGTAACAAACCCACAGCTTTGAGAAGTAAAGATTCTATTCATTATTATTTTTGTATGCGAGGGGGAGGGGGACAGTCTGTTTTTTGTTTATGGGCTATGGTATAGAAATGGAAGATGTCTGATTTTTATATGTCTGTTCCATAAATACTTTAAATAAATATATATATATAAAAAAAAAATTATTAAAGATTTTATTCAGGTCACATAAATATAAATACTTTTAGGACACATATCATGGGGGAGAGAAATACTGAGACCCCGTCAGTATTTCTCTTCACAGGGTCAGCCCCCCATCCAATAAATGAGGCTGGGCTGCCTGCCATGGTTAAGGGGGCATCTCAGGGGATGGGACATGTCTGTCTTAGGCTGTCCGGGCATGCTGGGAGTTGTAGTTTTGCAACAGCTGGAGGCACATTGGTTAGAAAATACTGGTTTAGGGATAAACAAGGGGTACCAAGATAGTCAGACTGTGCCTCTAGATCACAGTTTTCTAACCAGAGTGCATCTAGCTGTTCCAAAACTACAACTCCCAGCATGCCCGGATGGCCAGAAGCTGTCCAGGCATGCTGGGAGTTGTAGTTTTCCTTCAGCTGGAGGCACATTGGTTAGAAAATATTGGTTTAGGGGTAAACAAGGGGTACCAAAATGGTTAGACTGTGCCCTTAGATCAGTTTTTGCACAACCAGTGTGCCTCCAGCTGTTGATAAACTGCCAGCATGTTCAGACAGCTACTGGTCTAGGGGTAAACAAGGGGTACCAAGATGGTTAGACTGTGCCCCTAGATTACTGTTTTCTAACCAGAGTTCTTCTAGCTGTTCCAAAACTACAACTCCCAGCATGCCCGGATGGTAAAAAGCTGTCAAGGCATGCTGGGAGTATTAGTTTTCCTACAGCTGGAGGCATATTGGTTAGAAATAAAAAAAAAATAGGGGTAAATAAGGGTTACCAAAATGGTTAGACTGTGCCCCTAGATCAGTGTTTCGCAACCAGTGTGCCTCCAGCTGTTGATAAACTTCAACTGCCAGCATGCCCAGACAGCCACTGGTCTAGGGGTAAACAGGGGGTACCAAGATGGTTAGACTGTGCCCCTAGATTACTGTTTTCTAACCAGAGTTCCTCTAGCTGTGGTAAAACTACAACTCCCAGCATGCCCGGACAGCCTTTGGCTGTCCGGGCATGCTGGTAGTTGTAGTTTTGCAACAGCTGGAGGCATTTTGGTTAGGAAACACTGGTCTAGGAGTAAGCAAGGTGTGCCAAGATAGTTAGCCTTGGCTCCTAGATCAGTGCTTTTCCAACCAGTGTGTCTCCAGCTGTTGCACAACTACAACTCCCAGCATGCCTGACAGCCGGGCATGCTGGGAGTTGTAGTTTTGCAACAGCTGGAGGCACACTGGCTGGGAAAACACTGATCTAGACGTATGAATAGGGGTTAACAAGCTGAGACGGGTATAAGTCTGGAGTGGTTGCAGGATTATCATTGACAGCAAGCGCTGGTATTGAAAATGGTGATCTATTGAAGCATGAAAGTTGCATTGTTTTGTTTGTACGTTGAGTGAACTTTATGTACTGGAAGAAGAAGACAATGACCCATTGTCTTGGCGCCCGTGTAATGATAACATCCTACTCTCTCTCATCCTGACAGTCTGAGCCCCATCTTGCCCGAGTCTGGGATTGTCGCCGACATTGACGTTGAGACGGCGCTCGAGCCCAGCGAGGAGCAATTCTACCAGCTGAAGAGCCAGCCCATCTCTTCTAGGTAAGATGTCAGGCGCAGGATGCGTTCAGACAGGAAGAACGCCGACACACACATGTAACCCGCCGGACACCCGCAGCCCCGCAGTCAACAGGAAAAAAAGAGATAAGCGCCAGACGTACGGCAGAAAAACAACCGCCCTGATAATACCTGGCATCGACCCGCACACACTCAGCACTTTACAGTGCAAAAAAATAAAAAATAAATAATTATAATAATATACATACACATATATATATATATATATATATATATATATATATATATATATATACACACACACATATACATATATATATATATATATATACATTCCTTATCAATGGAAAAAATAAAGGGGCTCTTTGTCCTGTTTTTATTTATTTATTTATTTATTTATTCATTCATTCATTTAGTCTCCCACATACAAAAGAAAAACAAACATCAAATATATATATATATATATATATACACACAGTAAAACGTTATGTAGAGCAAAAATTACAATTACATTACAAGGGGTGTTCCAGGAAAAAACTTATATATATATATATATATATATATATATATATATATATATATATATCAACTGGTGCCAGAAAATTAAACAGATGTGTAAATTACTTCTATTAAAAAATCTTAATCCTTTCAATAATTATCAGCTGCTGAAGTTGAGTTGTTGTTTTCTGTCAGGCAACAGTGCTCTCTGCTGACGTCTCTGCTTGTCTCGGGAACTGCACAGAGTAGGAGAGGTTTGCTATGGGGATTTGCTTCTAAACTGGGCGGTTCCCGAGACACGTGTCATCAGAGAGCACTTAGACAGAAAAGAACAACTCAACTTCATCAGCTCATAAGTACTGAAAGGATTAAGATTTTTTAATAGAAGTCATTTACAAATCTGTTTAACTTTCTGGAGCCAGTTGATATATAAAAAAAAGTTTTTTTCCTGGATAACCCCTTTAATCTCCCAACCCTCCCCATCCCCACACATTCCCTTCCCTCCCGCATGCCGAAAAACAAGATCCACATGGCAGATTTTGTTGCAGAAATTTCCGCAACTTTCCTATACATCACCCCCCTCATTCAGATGAATGGAACGGGATTTTCAGCCCCCAAAAATTCCTGCTGCAAATTCTGCAACGTGTGAATTCGTGACATTAAAGGAGCACTCCGAGCAAAAACATATACAGGGCAGGGCATAACAGCAATAGCATATATAAGAATAGGGCATAATACAGGGATTTAAAGGGGTACTCCGGTGGCAAACTTTTTTTTTTTTTTTTTTAAATCAACTTGTGCCAGAAAGTTAAACAGATTTGTAAATTACTTCTATTAAAAAAATCTTAATCCTTCCAGTACGTATTAGCTGCTGAATACTACAGGGGAAATTCTTTTTTTTTTTGGAACACAGAGCTCTCTGCTGACATCATGACCACAGTGCTCTCTGCTGACATCTCTGTCCATTTTAGGAACTGTCCAGAGTAGGAGAAAATCCCCATAGAAAACATATGCTGCTCTGGACAGTTCCTAAAATGGACAGAGATGTCAGCAGAGAGCACTGTGCTCGTGATGTCAGCAGAGAGCTCTGTGTTCCAAAAAGAAAAGAATTTCCTCTGTAGTATTCAGCAGCTAATAAGTACTGGAAGGATTAAGATTTTTTAATAGAAGTAATTTACAAATCTGTTTAACTTTCTGGCACCAGTTGATTTAAAAAAATAAAATAAAATAAAAAGTTTGCCACCGGAGTACCCCTTTAATGGATCTTAAAAACTAAAGTTAACAACCCCACCCACCGATCTGCTATTGGTCGTCGCCACCTCACTCCTATCCCTTCAGGGGGATCGTGGGTGTCTTAGACAACCGCAATCCCCCTTATATTCCGGGTCACCATTGTCCCGTAATGACCCGGAATCGGCGCCAATCGCAAGTGTGAATTCACTTGCGATTTGCGCCGATCACCGACATGGGGGGTCTGATGACCGCCCTGGGCATTTGCGCAGGGTGCCTGCTGATCGATATCAGCAGTCACCCCGGTCCGGTCCCCGACAGCGGGGACCGAAATTCCCACGGGCGTACAGGTACGCCCTGGGTCCTTAAGTACCAGGGACCGAAGGCGTACCTGTACGCCCTGGGTCCCTATGTAGTTAAAAAACACCAGAGAATATTTGTGTCATGTTCTGTGTATAGATTAGTGTTTTTCAACCAGTGTTCCTCCAGCTGTTGCAAAACTACAACTCCCAGCATGCCCGGCTGTCAGGCATGCTGGGAGTTGTAGTTGTGCAACAGCTGGAGACACACTGGTTGGAAAAGCACTGATCTAGGAGCCAAGGCTAACTATCTTGGCACCCCTTGCTTACCCCTAGACCAGTGTTTCCTAACCAAAATGCCTCCAGCTGTTGCAAAACTACAACTACCAGCTGGGAGTTGTAGTTTTGCAACAGCTGGAGGCACACTGGTTGCTAAACACTGGTCTACCTCTCTCTCTCTTTTCTGCTTTTAGCAGTTACGAAACGTCGCCCCATTGTGCAATCCACCGCCAGTGAAGCAACATTTGCATAATTTAAATGATTGCGAAATTTGATATTACTCAAATGCATTTATATTCATCACATTGCAAACACATTACACGCATCACCCTGCTTTACACTGCGGCTTAGCTTGCCTAATGAGAGGGACAGTGCAGGGATTTCTTTTATACCCAGGGACATGTCAAAAGTTTTTATCGGTCGGAGTCTGACTAGAACGAGCAGGGAGAAAAAGAGGGCAGCTCCTCTCTCCGCTTTGTGTCTATGACAGGGTTTTCCAACTGGGGTGCCTCCAGCTGTTGCAAAACTACAACTCCCAGCATGCTGGGAGTTGTAGTTTTGCAACAGCTGGAGGCGTCCGGGTTAAGAAACAGTGGTCTAGGAGACCTTGGTGGCCCATTAGACAAACTTAAAGGGGTACTCTGGTGGAAAACTTTATTTTTTAAATAAATTAATGCCAGAAAGTTAAACAGATTTGTTAACTATTTCTATTAAAAAATATCCTTCCAGTATTTATTAGCAGCTGTATGCTACAGAGGAAATTCTTTGCTTTTTGAATTTCTTTTTTTTGTCTTGTCCACATTGCACTCTGCTGACACCTCTGTCCATGTCAGGAACTGTCCAGAGCAGCATAGGTTTGCAATGGGGATTTTCTCCTGCTCTGGACAGTTCGTGATACGGGCATCAGGTGTCAGCAGAGAGCACTGTGGACAAGACAAAAGATAAATTCAAAAAGAAAAGAATTTCCTCTGTAGCATACAACTGCTATAAAAGTACTGGAAGCATAACGATTTTTTTTTATAGAAGTAATTTACAAATTTGTTTAACTTTCTGGCGCCGATTGATTTAAAAAAATTTAAAAAATCCCACCGGAGTGCCCCTTTAAATTGTGAGTCTGTCCAGGACATGTCACACAGACTTGCTCGTTCTTGGTTGTTGTGATTTGTCGCGGTGTGAACACTCAAAATGTTTGATATGCCTCTACAACATATTAAAAAGCGGTACTCGGGAGATAAAAAAACCAAAGTTTTTCATTCAACTGGCGCCAGAAAGTTATACAGATTTGTAAATTACTTCCATTTAAAAATCTTAATCCTTCCTGTACTTATCAGCTGCTGTGTACTCCACTTGAAGTTGTGTAGTTCTTTACAGTCTGACCACAGTGCTCTCTGCTGACATCTCTGTCCGTGCCAGTTGGAACTGTCCAGAGCAGGAGAAAATTACCCATAGTGACACCACAGTTCCTGACAGGGACAGAGGTGGCAGCAGAGAGCACTGTGGCCAGCCTAAAAAGAACTACACAACTTACTGCAGCTGATAAGTACTGGAAGGATTAAGATTTTTAGATAAAAGTAATTTACAAATCTGCATAGCTTTCTGGCACCAGTTGATTTAAAAAAAAAAAAAAAACATATATATTTTGTTTCCAGAGTACCCCTTTAAAGGGGTACTCCACTGGCCAGCGTTTGGAACATTTAATTCCGAACACTGTGTGCGCGCTGCGGGGTGGGCCATGCCCCCTAGTAAAATGCCACACCCCCTCAATGCAAGTCTAGGAGGGGAGCATGACAAGTGCCATGCCACTCCCATAGAATTGCATTGAGGGGCGTGGCCTGATGCCCAAAGGGGCGTGGCCGACCCCAACAGCGCGTACACAACTTTCAGAACTAAATGTTTCGAACGCTGGCCAGTGGAGAACCCCTTTGAGGGAAAAAGATGTTGCCAGAGGTGTCTTGCAGCAGTTTAGTCCCCTATTCCCATTGAGAACACATGCACACTTCGCTAAGCCGAGCATGCATATTTAGGAAGGGACATGGAAATATGGCTATGTAATGTGTATGGCTAGAATGTGTCAGCTCAATGCTGTAGATCAGTGTTTCCCAACCAGTGTGCCTCCAGCTGTTGCAAAACTACAACTCCCAGCATGCCCGGACAGCCGAAGGCTGTCCGGGCATGCTGGGAGTTGTAGTTTTGCAACAGCTGGAGGCACACTGGTTGGGAAACACTGCTGTAGATCACGATCAGGGATAATGCCGCAGATAGGCCAGTACATGAACTCACTTTTCAATGTCCCTTTTTTCCCTCCTAACAGTCAGGCCCCATCGGAGTCCCCTCAATCCTCTTTTCAGACGCCGGGAACAATGTCGTCACGTATCCTTCTCCGGCAGCAGCTCATGCGGGCTCAGGCCCAGGAGCAAGAGAGACGGGAACAAGAGCAGAAAATGGCCCAGATCAGCGCACCGTCTCCTGCCATCAGTGTCAGTGCCGGCAGCCGCCCCACCCCGGCACAGGTGCCCCTGGAGGTCCTAAAGGTAAGGGGGTAGAAGAACTACATGAAACATGACTCCGGCATTTTAAACAATACGTCACAGACAAGAGATAATGGATGCAGGTCAAAACATGGGCATGACTGGCACTGCCCAAACATGACGCCACCATAGCAGATAAGATTCCAGCTTTGTGAGCGGCTGTGACATCACCGGCCCGAAAGAAATTCCAGCAAAAACCTGAATGTACAGTAATCCAAACCGCTCTGACACCAGTCGCCCAATCGCCACCTCCCAAAAATACTGAAGGTGCACAATTGGCATTACCATAAAGGCAGTTTGGTCAAATAGGGGCGTATAGAATACCAACTGATATAGGGCACAGGCTACACAGTAAAGCCTTGTTCACACCGCCGTTGTGCTCAGAAAAAAATACTCCACATCCGGTCTTTTTACTCAACTAGTGTTAAAATATCGGACACCTGACGGACCCCCTTCAAGTTAATGGGAGTCATCGGGAACTGGCGGTATCACTTGTGCCCCAACCCATTTATGGTCCGATTGGACGGACAGACCCTGTGTCGGAGCACAATGGCAGTGTGAACTTTGCCTAACTTAAAGGGGTGCTCCGGTGAAAAACATTATTTTTTTAAATCAACTGGTGCCAGAATGTTAAACAGATTTGTAAATTACTTCTATTTAAAAATCTTAATCCTTCCAGTACTTATCAGCTGCTGTATGCTCCACAGAAAGTTATTTTCTTTTTGAATTTCCTTTCTGTCTGACCACAGTGCTCTCTGCTGACACCTCTGTCCGTGTCAGGAACTGTCCAGAGCAGGAGAGGTTTGCTATGGGGATTTGCTCCTACTCTGGACAGTTCCTGAAACGGACAGAGGTGTCAGCAGAGAGCGGTGTGGTCAGACTGGAAAGAAATTAAAAAAGAAATGAACTTCCTGTGGAACATAAAGCAGCTGATAAGTACTGGAAGGGTTAAGAATTTTAAATAGATGTCATTTACAAATCTGTTTAACTTTCTAGCACCAGTTGATTAAAAAAATAAAATAAAAAAATAAAAAAAACATTTCACTGAAGTACCCCTTTAACAAAACACTTATTGTCAATGGGAAACAATGGGCAAGCAGCAGCATGCAACTATCTCCTCCTAGGAAACAAATAGGCTCAGTTACCACTTTTTTTTTTTTCTTCAAGCATTTTTTTTAGGAAAAAAAAAATGGCAGCAAAATAATGGCAAAAAAAAAAAGAAAAACTACCACTGTATTTTCCTGCACTTTTGCTGTTTTTCTGACGTTTTGTGTAAAAATTGCATTTTTTTCTCCTTTTGCAGTTTTTTTTCCATGTCCACCCTTTTTTTTTTTTTTTACTTTTTATTAAAAATAGACTTCTATGGGAGAAAAATGTCAAGATTTCAGTGAAAAAACAAACAAAAAAACACCTACTACATGCTGCCATTTTTAAAAACTGCCACCGAGCCCCAAAAAGCCCAAAAAACACCAAAGTGGATATGGCGTTTTATAAATTCCTAATGACGTGCAGCTAACATGGCCGCTGCATTTTTTCTCTAATAGGAAGTATTTGCAGAAAAAAAAAAATGTTATAAATAAATAAACATAGAAAACTTATCTGAAGGGTGGAGTCACATGTGTCGTATTTGGCTCCGTATTTGGTGCTGCGTATTTTCCTACACATTGAAGTCAATGGGTGGCAAGACCGGCGGCAGAAAATGACGGCACGTGTGACCCTACCCTTAAATTGCATGGTTTCCCAGCTGTTTTTAGTTGCTGCGTCGTTTAAGCTAAATCTTGCTTCCGCTGTATATTTACTGCCTGCATACTATACGGTATTTTGTATATCGGCCCCATCTCCTGTGTATATAATACAATACAGCACTCCCTGCTGAACAGATTTTGGTTGTATTTATTTAGCACTCAACCTGCTTGACCACAAGTGGAATTCCCCTTTAAAACCATTGTGTCAAGTTGTCAATGCGGAAATAAAACCTGTAAACATTCCCAGCGATTCAGAATGTGCTGTTTTTTTGTCACTTACTTTTGCTTGTGCGTTTAGTTTAGCGCTTTCCAGATTCCAATCTGCATTTCACTCGCTTAGTAGTTTGGTGATGTAACCCTCCAAAAATTAGGTCACTGTATACATGCTTCTATCTATATCAGTGTTTCCCAACAGGGTGCCTCCAGCTGTTGCAAAACTACAACTTCCAGCATGCCTTCGGCTGTCCGGGCATGCCTGGTGTTGTAGTTTTGCAACAGCTGGAGGCTCCCTACTAGTATAGCTCAACAAGTTTACATACACTTGCTCAGCAGTCAGTATCCCACCTTAGGAACACAGTATCAAACATGATGGGCTTGGATACACCAGCTCAAAAAGACAATATTATACATCACTGGCCTAGTTTTAAGATCAGCAGATAGTACCACACATAATAGGCCTAGATACATCAGCTCAGCAGGCAGTATCACACACGATAGGCCTAGATACATCAGCTCAGCAGATAGTACCACACATAATAGGCCTAGATACATCAGCTCAGCAGGCAGTATCACACAGGACAGGCCTAGATACATCAGCTCAGCAGGCAGTATCACACAAAATAGGCTTAGATCCATCAGCTCAGCAGGCAGTATCACACAGGACAGGCCTAGATACATCAGCTCAGCAGATAGTACCACACATAATAGGCCTAGATACATCAGCTCAGCAGGCAGTATCACACAGGACAGGCCTAGATACATCAGCTCAGCAGGCAGTATCACACAGGACAGGCCTAGATACATCAGCTCAGCAGGTAGTATCACACAGGACAGGCTTAGATGCATAAGCTCAGCAGACAGTATCACACAGGAGAGGCCTAGATACATCAGCTCAGCAGGCAGTTCACACAAAATAGGCTTAGATACATCAGCTCAGCAGGCAGTATCACACAGGACAGGCTTAGATGCATAAGCTCAGCAGACAGAATCACACAGGACAGGCCTAGATACATCAGCTCAGCAGGCAGTATCACACAGGACAGGCCTAGATACATCAGCTCAGCAGGCAGTATCACACAGGACAGGCCTAGATACATCAGCTCAGCAGGCAGTATCACACAGGACAGGCCTAGATACATCAGCTCAGCAGGCAGTATCACACAGGACAGGCCTAGATACATCAGCTCAGCAGGCAGTATCACACAGGACAGGCCTAGATACATCAGCTCAGCAGGCAGTATCACACAGGACAGGCCTAGATACATCAGCTCAGCAAGCAGTATCACACAGGACAGGCCTAGATACATCAGCTCAGCAAACAGTATCACACAGGACAGTCTTAGATGCATAAGCTCAGCAGGCAGTATCACACAGAATAGGCCTAGATACATCAGCTCAGCAGGCAGTATCACACAGGACAAGCCTAGATACCTTAGCATTCTGGGAGTTGTAGTTTTGCAACAGCTGGAGGCACCCTAGTTGGAAAACACTGATGTACATGTATTAATTGGTTTCCATTTGTTTTGTGTCTTTCAGGTTCAGACCCATTTAGAAAATCCGACAAAGTACCACATTCAGCAGTCTCAGAGGCAGCAGGTCAAACAGTACCTGTCCACCACCATGGGGACCAAGATGCCCTTACATACCTCTGCCCCGAGTACCACGACGATTAACGCTCCCTCTGCCGGAGTATCACCCCAGCCTGAACAGAACCCGCTCCCTATGGCCAGCAGTGCTCCGAATAGTCCTCTGGCAATGCTAAAAATTGGATCTAATTCTGAAAAAGAGGTAGGTGCTAGTGAGGGTTTCTATTCAGCAAAGGGAGCAATGGCTTCATATGGTAAAATGGCTTCATATGAACAATGGCTTCCTCATGGGCAATGGCTTCATATGGTAAAATGGCTTCATATGAACAATGGCTTCCTCATGGGCAATGGCTTCATATGGTACAATGGCCTCATATGGACAATGGCTTCATATGGACAATGGCTTCCTAATGGACAATGGCTTCCTAATGGACAATGGCTTCATATGGGCAATGGCTTCATATGGACAATGGCTTCCTCATGGGCAATGGCTTCATATGGACAATGGCTTCATATGGGCAATGGCTTCGTATGGGCCATGGCTTCATATGGACCATGGCTTCCTCGTGGGAAATGGCTTCATATGGGTAATGGCTTCATATAGGCAATGGCTTTATATGGGCAATGGCTTCATATGGGCAATGGCTTCCATGTGTGCAATGGCTTTATATGGGCAATGGCTTCATATCAGCAATGGCTTCCACGTGGGCAATGGCTTCATATAGGCAATGGCTTCCACGTGGGCAATGGCTTCCACGTGGGCAATGGCTTCATATGGACAATGGCTTCATATGGACAATGGCTTCATATGGACAATGGCTTCCATGTGGGCAATGGCTTCATATGGACAATGGCAGCTTAGTCCACCTTTTCCGGGTCGAATTCAAGTCCATTCTGCTAAGAATTAAAGGGTTATTCCTGGATTTTTTGTTCAGCCTATGATGCCAAGTTATAATCCTGTGTAATTCCCTTCTATTACTTCCGTGCGCCACTTTGGCACATTTTCATGCATCAATCTCACACCCGGAAGTGTTGTAGTAGTACTGATGCTCATCACAGAGAGTCACATGATCTCCAAGGGGCTTGGCTATGCAGCAGTGGGTGGGTGGATAGCAAGGGGGAGGGGATTTACTAATGTAATGCTATACACCCACCCACTGCAGTATAGCCACGCCTCCTGGAGACCATGTGACTTATGACATATTGTCTCTGGCCGCATGGAATGCTGGGAAAGGTCAGAGACAACAGTGAAATAAAAAGACCCGCACTACAGCACTTCCGGGTGCAGGCCCCTGTGCATGAAAACAGGAGAAAGCGCCACCCGGAGGTAATAGAAATGAATGACACAGTATTATAACTTCTCTTTAAGGGCTCAAAGGCTTTATTTCTGGGGTCCCTCTTTCCATATGTCTAGCCCCGCAAAGCTGGTCTTTTATTCATATTTCTGTCTACCACATACCATAGAAACAGACGTCCATAGAAGAGGTCTGCAGCTCATGGCTGATAGGACATGCTGGGAGTTGTAGTTTTACTACAGATTGAAACCCACTGACCCAAGGGTGTCCATACTATAGTGGCGGACCATGCGGCTGCTATGGGGCCCTTGGAGAGAGGGGGCCCCATCCTAGTTAGTCCCATTCCTTTTTCTATTAGTGCAGAACTCCTCCTACTCCAGGGAACTGCATTGTCATCAAATTAAAGGGGTACTCCCGTGGAAAACTTTTTTTTATTTTTTTTTTTTTAAATCAACTGATGCCAGAAAGTTAAACAGAGTTGTAAATGACTTCTATTAAAAAATCTTAATCCTTTTAGGGGCTGTATACTACAGAAGAAATGCTTTTCTTTTTGGATTTCTCTGATATCATGACCACAGTGCTCTCTGCTGACCTCTGCTGTCCATTTTAGGAACTGTCCAGAGCAGCATATGTTTGCTATGGGGATTTTCTCCTGTTCTGGACAGTTCCAAAAATGGACAGCAGGGGTCAGCAGAGAGCACTGTGGTCGTGACATCAGAGGAATCCAAAACGAAAACCTTTTTTTTCTGTAGTATACAGCCACTAAAAAGTACTGGAACGATTAAGATTTTTTTAATAGAAGTAATTTACAAATCTGTTTAACTTTCTGGCACCAGTCGATTTAAAAAAATAAATAAAAAAAAGTTTTCCACCGGAGTACCCCTTTAATGGTGGGGGTATTGACAAATGGGTCATGGAGAGACCTTTCTGTCCTGATGGGCATAGTCAGACGCCATAAAAGGAGGCCCGTTTCAACCTTTGCTGTGGGGTACCCCTCTTTGCTAAGCACTGACCATGTATTTTTCTTCTCCTGTAAGCGTTTTTATTCAACATTTTAGATTGATGACGTCATCGATGAGATCATAAGCTTGGAGTCCAGCCTCAATGACGAATTTATGGGCTATGTGGAGAGAGGGAACCTACCTAGCACAGTAAGTGATATCCAATATGCGGCCTTTATTAGGAGCCATTGATGCAGGGTGATGGCCATTTTACTGCGTTACCATGGTAATAACTATAATACATTCCCAGCTTCCTGGGTCTGGTAATCTCTTGGACATGTTTTGCGCTACTGGAATGACCACTCCTGGCATCACCGTCAGCAACTCCTGCCCGGCCGACCTACCAAACGTTAAAAAAGAATATTCAGGTAAGTTTTTTTTTTTGGGGGGGGGGAAATATTCAGACTTGATGTTGTGGATTGTGTAGAGCATTGGTCTGCAAACTGTGGAGCACCAGATATTACGAAACTACTACTCCCAGCATGCCCGGACAGCCGTTGGCTGTCCGGGCATGCTGGGAGTTGTAGTTTTGCAACATCTGGAGGTCCACACTTTGCAGACCACTGGTGTACGGTATGGTGAAAAGCAGCTGATTTCTTCATTCTCATCCATCACAGATCAAGAGGCGAAAGCATTCATAAAGGAGCGGCAGAAGAAAGATAACCACAATCTGAGTAAGTATGGCAGAGGAACGGTGGGACATGAGTAACAAAAACTCATTTTAGAAGCAAATCCCCATATCAAACCTCTTCTACTCTGTGCAGTTCCCGAGACAAACAGAGATGTCAGCAGAGAGCACTGTTGCCAGACAGAAAACAACTACTCAACTTCAGCAGCTGATAATGATTGAAAGGATTAAGATTTTTTAATAGAAGTAATTTACAAATCTGTTTAACTTTCTGGAGCCAGTTGATATATATATATATATATATATATATATATATATATATATAAAAAGTTTTTTTCCTGGAATACCCCTTTGATTGATCATTTTGTTGTTGTTTTTCAACTTTGTTTCTTCGATATCGAGTGATGGAGCGGAGTGTTAGCGTAGCATGTGGTACGGTGTTTAGCAAAGGGAACCTGTGCTGTATATTGTACTGTCATGCTTTGTGCGGTTGTAATTTATTGTATGAATTGTAATGACGAATAAAGCTCTTTCAATACCTTTATTGGTCATTTATGTCATTACAAGTCACACAATAAATTACAGTCATACAAAGTACAATATACAGCACAGGTTCCCTAAACTATTCACTATACCACATGCTACACTAACATTCCACTCACTCATTATAAAAGAAACAAAGTCAATACAATACATTACAGTCTGTGATTGGGGAGGGGTGTGGGATCTATGGGGGTAGGGAGGGGTGGATCCCAGAACCAAACTACTCAGCAAACATATGGGGAGGTGGGGAAGTAGAGTAGAAAAATCATCTACCTGCACCCTTGATAAATTTCCCCCTAAGACCTCGTTCACATGACAGAATTGCCAAGTGAAATTGGGCAGAAAAATTCCACTCAGAAATTCTGTTGCATTGTTTTCACTGGGATTCTGCTGCACTGTACACATGGCAGAAATTCCAAAAATTAAAAAACTCTAATTCCGGTCTCTGCAGAAAGATTTGACGTGTCTATGTCAGTGTTGCATTGCTCTCTGGAGACAATGCATTTCTGAGCGGTCCTAGTGTCGGCATGTTGTTTGCAGGATGTTCATCGGAAATTGAACGGCTGGACATTCCGCAAAAATATATGCTGTGTGAACATAGCCTCAGTCCTTGGGAATATTACAAACATCATATTAAAGGGATACTCCGGTGAAAAACTTTATTTTTTTACATTTTTTAAATTTTTTAAATCAACTGGTGCCAGAAAGTTAAACAGATTTGTAAATTACTTCTATTAAAAAATCTTAATCCTTCCTGTACTTATTAGCTGCTGAATACTACAGCAGAAATTATTTTCTTTTTGAAACGCAGAGCTTTCTGCTGACATCATGAGCACAGTGCTCTCTGCTGACATCTCTGTCCATTTTAGGAACTGCCCAGAACAGCATATGTTTGCTATGGGGATTTCCTTTTACTCTGGACAGATTTTTTAATAGAAGTAATTTACAAATCTGTTTAACTTTCTGGCACCAGTTGATTTAAAAAAATAAAATAAAGTTTTTCACCGGAGTACCCCTTTAAATCATAGTCAAAGGGAACTTATCACCTGTTTTAAACCATCCAAACCGTGGGTAGCATGAAACGGGTGCAGGCAGAGGGGTCTCAGAACATTATGATTTACTCTTAATTCCTGGGAGAAATAAATCATAGCTTAAAAAAGCCACCAGGACAAGTAGTGATGTGGGGCAGTCCCCGCAGATGTTCTTTCACGAGCTGTGTATAGGGAGAGACTTGTCAATTAAAGGGGTACTCCGCTACCCCAGCGCTCGGACATTTTGTTCCGAATGCTGGGTGCGGGCGGCGGGGGTCGCGACGTCATGGCCACGCCCCCTCGTGATGTAATGCCACTCCCCCTCAATGCAAGTCTATGGGAGGGGACGTGACATCCGTCACGCCCCCTCCCATAGACTTGCATTGAGGGGGCGTGGCCGTGAGTAGTGACTAGGTTATTGGATTACAATTGTAACCCTTATTGGCCCCACCTCCTATAAGTTATGTAGCGTAAATGCCGCATTTCCGGGTGCGATTGGCGATTCTGCCACACATCCGGCCTCTGCTATGCATATTGCTTTTCCCCACTTCCGGTTGCGTCACGCGCTGCCGGAGCTGACTTCCGGTGGCGCTAAACGCTGCCGGAATACACTCTCTGGGGGAGATTTATCAAAACCAGTGCAGAGAAAAAGCTGACCAGTTGCCCATAGCAACCAATCACATTTCTTCTTTCATTTTTGAAAAGGCCTCTGCAAAATGAAAGAAGCGATCTGATTGGTTGCTATGGGCAACTTTTCCTCCGCACAGGTTTTGATAAATCTCCCCCTCCGAGGAGCGTTGGATTAGAATGGAGGCCACCATAGATACACTACTGGGGATTTTGAATTGATAATTAATGTATATATGTATTTAAGATGAGGTTGTACGGTACACACTCGCGCGATCAGACATCTTATCCCCTATCCTTTAACCCTTTAATGCATATGGCTGTATTAGGGCTCTATACAACCGTAGAACTGTATGGGGCTGTGACTATGGCTCCGGTAGAATTCTACTAGTCATGTGGAGGACATATGGCAAGGACTGTGTGTGTCCCCATGCTTATACGGGACACTTCACCACTATTTTTCAGTCCTCTATCTGCCTCGTAGACATCATCGTGTTATGTTCTTAGCAACATTTTCACTTCCCCATCCAGCTCATGTTCCTTCCACATATTTTCATATGATCTTCACATTTAGCCTTATGGGTTTGCCACAAGTTCCTCAACAGATCTATCTGCCATGTATAAAGGGTCAATAAAACCCGGAACAAGAGCGAAACAAAAGTAATTGTTGGTACAAACAACATTGAAACTGGCCTGACAGGCCCGGCCCGCATTCCTGTAACGTAAGGGAACATAATATGTTCCAGGCCTGGAGATGCCGCTGACCTGCCCATACATGTCCTAGCCACAAAGAAAACACTCCTCACTGTTTTATAATATTAAAGGGGTTCTCCCGTGGAAACCTTTTTTTTTTTTTTTTTTTTTTTAAATCAACTGGTGCCAGAAAGTTAAACAGATTTGTAAATCACTTCTATTAAAAAAATCTTAATCCTTCCCGTACTTTTTAGGGGCTGTATACTAAAGAGAAATCCCAAAAAGAAATGCATTTCCTCTGATGTCCTGACCACAGTGCTCTCTGCTGACCTCTGCTGTCCATTTTAGGAACTGTCCAGAACAGGAGAAAATCCCATTAGCAAACATATGCTGCTCTGGACAGTTCCTAAAATGGACAGCAGAGGTCAGCAGAGAGCACTGTGGTCAGGACATCGCAGGAAATGCATTTCTTTTTTGTATTTCTCTTTAGTATACAGCCCCTAAAAAGTACGGGAAGGATTAAGATTTTTTAATAGAAGTGATTTACAAATCTGTTTAACTTTCTGGCACCAGTTGATTTAAAAAAAAAAAAACTGGTACTCCAGTTGAAAACTTTTTTTTTTTTTAACCAACTGGTGCCAGAAAGTTAAACAGATTTGTAAATTACTTCTTAAAAAATCTTATTCCTTCCAGTACCTATCAGCTTCTGAATACTACAGAGGAAATTATTTTCTTTTTGGAACACAGTGCTCTCTGCTGACATCTCTGTCCATTTTAAGAACTGTCCAGAGAAGGAGAAAATCCCCACAGAATACACATGCTGCTCTAGACAATTCCTAAAATTTACAGAGATATCAGCAGAGAGCACTGTGCTCGTGATGTCAGCAGAGAGCTCTGTGTTCCAAAAAGAAAATAATTTCCTCTGTATTATTCAGCAGCTAATAAGTACTGGAAGGATTACGATTTTTTAATAGAAGTAATTTACAAATCTGTTTAACTCTCTGGCACCAGTTAATTAAAAAAAAAAAAAAAATAAAGTTTTCCACCGGAGTACCCCTTTAATTTAATTGGAAATTGGAAACTTCCATGGTCTCCATGTGCACCATTGTTTTAGATACTGTAAGTCAGAGGTCTTAAACTGTGGCCCTCCAGATGTTGCAAAACTTCAACAACCAGCATGCCCGGACAGCCATCGGCTGTCCGGGCATGCTGGGAGTTGAAGTTTTTCAACATCTGGAGAGCCACAGTTTGAGACCACTGTTGTAAGTCATCCAATGTCTTCATAGGGTTCTGAACATATGTCTTCCCTTTGCAGTTGAACGTCGTCGAAGATTCAACATCAATGATAGAATCAAAGAACTCGGGACACTCATCCCAAAATCCAGTGACCCGTAAGTTTATTCGGTAGTGAAAATAACCCCCTCGCTTTACAGCCCTCTATATAAGTTATCTTGTGCAGACCATAATAATCCTATAGAACGTGTAGGCCTTTATGGATCCACATACAGTGAAACCTTCACTGTGGTCTTGGGGGTGGTCTTCTCAGAGAATAAGCCGATATAGGTAACATATAGGGGGAATTGATAAAGAAGTGGTCTCCTCGTATAGGTGGTCCTTTGGAGAGGTTTCCCTGTATGTGGTCTTTGTGGTCCTACTATGTAATATAAGGAGATTTGACACCTATGTATGTATGTCCAAGGGGGTACTTACCATAGTGGCAGACCATGAGGCTGCTATGCGCCCCTTTTAGAAAGGGGGGCCTGTCTTGGTTGGTTCCATTGCTTTATCTATTAGTAAGAACCTATGCAGAACTCCTCCTACTCCAGGGAACTGCATTGTCAGCAAATTAACGGCTGGAGGTATTGACCAATGAGTCATGGAAACAAAGGGTAAATCAACACCAGACCATGCTATCCTGGGGGCAAAAGACACCATAAAGGGGGATCGTTTCAGTATTTTCTATAGGGCCCCCTTTCTATAGATGCCACTGTGTATGTATGTCCAAATCGGCATCCATAACTGTGGGAAAATTGGGCACATGCTGCCCATGTCTATCTGCCCAAGCTGTAATACTCCAACTTGTATTTTTCCTTCTCCGTAAAGCCTATGAATTACAAGTTCTCCGCCTTTTTTGGCCTATATCCCAATCTGCCGTTATTCACATAGCATATTTCCTTTCTCCTATTCAGGCTGTGTGTTCTTGCATTGTGTACAGCTTTTCTGGAATTTTTTATTTTATTTTTTTAAATATATCAACTTACAAAATATTAAGTTACAAAATGAACTACAAATACAGCATTACATACCGATAGATAAATACCACTGAAGTGACCAACCCAAGCTTTTCTGGAAATTTTACTAATGTTGTCTGTCTAGTAGGATGGCCAATGTCTGTTGGCCTTTTCGCTATAAGTAAAGATACAGCATAGTGTTGTAATTGGTTCCCAATTAAAGATAGGTGCTGTTATGTCCGGCAGGGAATAGTCCCTGCTCTCACCCAGACCACTTTCCCTGCCTACTTGACAATCCGCCCTAGGTAGCGGACTCTCAACTGGGCGACAGTCCCTGCGCTGGACTAAAGCACATAGCCATCACAAGTCAAAACAGTGAAAAGGGGAAAAGGTCAGGGAAACAGTTCAGGACACAAAGGCCTAACAAAGAGTACTGATAAAAAGGGAAACCAGGAAACTAAAAAATAGCAGGTAGTAAAACAAGTAGTAAACCAAGAAGATGTAACGGCCGGTATATAGATTCAGGAAACGGGTAACTGGAGTCAAGTCATAATACAGGTTCAGGATAAAGTTTCAGGTTCAAACAAGGTAAAACAGAAGTACTAACACACAAGATAAAGCAAGAAAAGCAATGGGTCAGACCTAATCTGAGGTGAAGTACAAAACATGAGCAAAAGAGAGGAAAGGTCAGGAAACAAACTAGGGTAAAGGGAATGTCAGGGTACAAGTCAGGGTTAAAAAAAAAGTCAGGGTAAGAATTCACTAAATTAAAACTGCAATAATATTACATATAACTAGCCCTATTTATCCAAGTAGAGTTAAAAGGGTGTAAAAACATATCCCCTACCACGCTATAGGAAATAGGTGTCTGATCACTTTGGGGTCAGACTGCTGCAACCCCCGCAATCTCCAGAATGGGGCGGTGTCAGCTAACGCTCTCCATGGGGATTCTGGGGCCCCATTCTGGAGATTGTGGGGGTCTCAGCAGTCTGACCTCAAGCGATCAGACACTTATTCCCATTCCTGTGGATAGGTTTTTAAACGGTGGAGTACTTCTTTAACTCTACTGGGGTAAGTAATGTCACAAACACTTATTATAAGTTTTGAAATGCTGGAGTACCTATTTAACCAAGGGTCCTCCTTTAATTTCAGTGCGATATCTTGCAATCATTGCTTATATGTCCTGTATCTTCACACCTTACAGGGAGCTGCGCTGGAACAAAGGAACCATCTTGAAGGCCTCAGTAGAGTACATCCGGAAGCTACAGAAAGATCAGCTGAGAGTCCGTGAGATGGAGGGCAGGCAGCGTAAGCTGGAGCACATGAACCAGAACCTGCTGCTGCGCGTACAGGTAACGTGGGCTCCACATGTTACATGAGATTACATTACAGATTTATATTAGTCGCAGGGTAGGGTTGCCACCTGGCCGGTATTTTACCGACACGGACGGTATTTTGGCAACCCTGCTGGTATTTGTATTTTAAAAATACCGGCAATTCAGCGGCCGGTATTTATCCTACTAAAAACTCGCGGAATGTTGCACCATATACTATACCAGTGTTTCCCAACCACAGTACCCCCAGCTGTTGCAAAACTACAACTCCCAGCATGCCTGGACAGCCTTTGGCTGTCCAGGCATGCTGAGAGTTGTAGTTTTGCAATAGCTAAAAACATTCTGGTTAGAAAACAGTAATCTCGGGCCACAGTCTAACCATCTTGGTACCCCTTGTTTACCCCTAGACCAGTTTTTCTAAACAAGGGGTCAGACTAGGACAACATTTCCCCTTGCATATGTGTATCCTGTGATGTCACGCATACTACATAATTATGCAAATTAGCAAGGCCGGTATTTTTGGGGGGCAAGAAAGGTGGCAACCGTATCTCAGGGCACCAATGACCTCTCCTGAATGTTCTCTTGCAGGAATTGGAAATGCAGGCCCAGATGCATGGGATCCCGACCGTTCCACACTCCACCTTGTCAGCAGATGTTCCCAAAGTAGAGCCAATGTCCGAAGTGTTGTCAAGATTTGTCGGCCAGCCCACGCGGCCTTTGGACCCCTCCACCCTAGACCTGGGCACCTTGCACTTCGCAGACCAGCTTAATGACTTAGTTGACCAGAGCCTCAATTTCCAGCTGAGCCTGACTGGGGACTCGGCCATTGCGGACATTCTTATGGATGATGTCATGTCTCCGCTAGGAGGAGCCGATCCTCTTCTTTCCTCTGTGTCTCCTGGAGCGTCTAAGACCAGCAGCCGCCACAGCAGCTTCAGCATGGAGGACGACTCTTGATCAGTCTGCAGACGTCTGACTATACCAATATGACTCCATTAGTTCCTTTCTGTCAGATCACACGAAGATATCTCAATCCGTATCCCTTCGACAGGTCACATGCCTATTCCTTCTCCAAAAAAAAGTCACTCCAGGAACTGAACAGAGTGCCTGGTATCACCTTCTGCAGGTTCTCAGTATCACCCTGACGGGCAACATTTAGTTTCTCTAAAAT
Source organism: Hyla sarda (assembly GCF_029499605.1). Lineage (NCBI taxonomy): Eukaryota > Metazoa > Chordata > Amphibia > Anura > Hylidae > Hyla > Hyla sarda. The sequence continues at coordinate 12,881,336 of NC_079197.1, read as the reverse complement.
TCCTTTCTGCTTGGTGAGGACGGGACGTGGGCAAAAGACTTTGTAGAAGAAACTGATAGTTCATTCTTAAATCTTTCCTACGGACGAGGTTGTCGCCCTCACGAAATATGGCATCAGCACAATGCAAACAAAGGGGCATGATGGATGATGAGTAGGAATCGTGGAGTCTGGTTGTGAGTGATACGCACAATGATGTCTGGTCATGAATGGAGGATGCAAGGATTGTGGCGCCTCATGGGAAGTCCATGAAGCAATGGAATGAATATTTGCCAGAAGACTGGCAGGCGAGATGGTGTCTGATCAACTTGGTGCACGACATGGTGTATGGTAGTAACAAGTGGGCATGGTGTGAGAGATGGCGCTTGATAGGGCATGATAGTGTACAGCATTGGCATCTGGGTGATAACCAAGCATGCAGTGCATAAGATCTTTCTAGATAAAGACTCAAGCATATAATATCACAGGGCATTATATAGCAGATGGCATCTTAGAGAGCCCAATGCAAAATCTGCAACAGGGCCCCATGTGTACCATGTGTCATTTATACTACTTCTTCTGGGTACCCCATATGTATAGGGTTGCCACCTGACTGGTATTATACCGGCACAGCCAGTATTTTGGCCTCCCTGACAGTATTTTAGTATTAAAAATACCAGCCATGCAATGGCCGGAATTTGTCCAACCAATCCTCCAACTCCCGGAATGTTGCACCATAACCTATACCAGCAGGGCTCAAGTCCTGCAGGAACGCGTGGGAACTGAGTTCCTGCACTTTTTTCAGCAGGAACACCATTCCCATTAGCAGGAGTTCTGCTGGACAAGCCCTTGAGTGGACATTTTGGGTGAGTTCCCACACTTTTTTTTCCCAGGACTTGACCCCTGTATACCAGTGTTTCAAAACCAGAGCGCCTCCAGCTGTTGCAAAACTACAACTCCCAGCATGCCCGGACAGCCGTTTACACCTTCATGCCCGGACAGCCGTTTATACCTTGAGGTCTGAATTCCCTCTGTTTTGGTTATTATTTATTTTTTGGCACTTTTGGGTATAGTGCAACTCAGTACCTTGGTCTAGACTGAACGTATTTATATTAGTGTGCAGCCACCCAATTCATATTTTTCCTGTACTACTATATAGTCCAACATGCTGGGAGTTTTCGTTAGGGGCAGCTGCTGAGCCACAGGCTGTATCAGGGCATGCTGGGAGTTGTAGTTAGTAACTAACTGCAACTCCCGAATAAAAAAAAAAAAAAAAACATTAAAAAGTGACATCAAAACAAAAATGGTTCTGTTAAAAACGACAGATCTGGGTGCAAAAAAAATAAGGAGGAATAAAAAAAGTTATAGGGATCAGAATAGGACAAAATTTCCCCACATATGTGTATCCTGTGATGTCACGCATATATAATTATGCAAATTAGCATGACAGGTATATTTATTTTTTTGCAAGAAAGGTGGCAACCATACATATGTACAGTAGGTAGAAGTAAGCCCCCCATGCTGGGAAGACCTTCCCCATGTCAGCCTGGTAACCCGTCTTTCCATGGCCTCATACAGGAGAACTGGTAACCTGGGCACACTGGGAATCTGGGATTCTGCACATGGCGGAATTTTCCGCAGCTTAAAATTGCACACCAGAAATTGAAATTCAGGACTCCGCACGGACTGCATTGCCGTCAACGGGAACGGCACAGGTCCACGTGGTCACAGCTGCTGTATACGGAATATCCGCTGTGTGCATGGGCCCTGAGATCATGAAGGGCCACTCATATTGCAGTAGATAGAAAACACTAATCTGGATCAACTAGAAATGACATTTTTTTTTTCTTTTTTTTTGCCAAGGTCTTGCAATGCACGTGAATACATGGCGATCCATAGCCTGCAGATACAATATGACAACATGGGTGCATTTTGGGAGTTAGGGGGCAGTGGGACATCACACGGCATAATTCTACCAGAATGTCTAGCCAAAAGATTTCCGGCCGCTCGTTCCACCCCTGGCAAGCGCCTACTCATCAGATGGCATAGACGGCAATGCATTTATGAGCGGATTCCGCCGAAAGAATTGACCAGTCAATGGACAGGAATTTCTGCGCCAGATGTTTCCACCATGGAAATTCAGCCGCGTGCAGGGTGCAGCAGAATCCCATTGAAAACAAGAGGAACTCTGCTGCCGCGGAATTTCTGAGTGGAATTTTCCTGCTGGATTCGCCCTGCGAACGAGGCCTTAGGGTCTATTCACACGGCAGAATTTCCGCCTCAAATGAAAGTCCATAGACTTCTATGGGATTCCGCACTCCCATTCACACTTCCGAATTTCCGCTTGCGGAAATTCGGAAGTGTGAATGGGAGTGCGGAATCCCATAGAAGTCTATGGGCTTTAATTTGAGGCGGAAATTCTGCCGTGTGAATAGACCTTTTGGGGGAGATTTATCAAATCCAGTGCAAAGGAAAAGTTGCCCAGTTGCCTATAGCAACCAATCAGATCGCTACTTTCATTTTGCAGAGGCCTTGTTAAAAATGAAAGAAGCGAGCTGATTGGTTGCTATGGGCAACTCTAGTCTTGAGATCATCTGCTCCCATAGACATAGGGGGGGATTTATCAAAACCTGTCCAGAGGAAAAGTTGCCCAGTTGCCCATAGCAACCAATCAGATCACTGCTTTCATTTTTAACAAGGCCTCTGCAAAATGAAAGAAGCGATCTGATTGGTTGCTATGGGCAACTCAGCAACTTTTCCTTTGCACTGGTTTTGATAAATCTCCCCCTTGTCGCACCATTAGATTTTATGCGCAGGGTTAGGCTGCATTCACATCTCGTTTTTGCAATACGGTTGCCGTATCCGGTTTCAGCCAAAAAAACAACAACAACGTATTGAACCGTATTGCAAACCGTATGCAAAGACATTACATTGACAACCGTAGCATCCGGTTGCGTACGTTTTGCTTCATTTATGATTGTATGCGGTTTTTTTTTTCCGCACACAAAGCCGTAGTCTATTACGGTTTGAAGTCCGGTTGAAAAACCGTATCCAACCTGTATACGGTTATTTTAAAATGGAGTTCTATGGTAACCATACTGAACCGTATGTGCGTACGGTTACATCCGGTTTGCACAATACTGTTTTTCTTATTTTATTTTTAATTCAATAAAAAAAGAACTTTATTTAAAATGTTGACAAACATAAAACCGTATCTGTTTTTTTTCAAGGAAAACTTATTAAAACTTATTAAAACGTATGCCAAAGGACATCCGTTTTCAAACCATATACGGTTTAAAAACGTGAGGAGGCATATACGGTTGCATATGTTTCGGTCCGGTTTGGAGACATACGTTTTTGTACAGAAACGGGATACGGGACCCGTATTGCAAAAGCGAGATGTGAATGCAGCCTTAGTTTTGTTCATGTTTCACTACAGTAATAAAATAAAAAGGATAGGGGTGTCACAGGAGGGGGTCAGGAAATGATTGGGTGTGTGCTGTGAGAGCGGCACGTATAGGTTGGAGTACTGGTGTGCGTCCGATGAGAGCGTCAGCCTGTTGGGGTTATTTTGAGAGTACATTACAGCATATAAGAGAGTGTGCAGCACGATAGGTGCGAGTGCAGTATTTCTCCACCTTTGGACCTCCAGCGGTGGTAAAACTACAACTCCCAGCAAGCTGGGAGTTGTAGTTTTGCCACCGCTGGAGGTCTGCCGGTTGGTAACAGCAATCACGGTGAGGTTGACAGAAGAGGGTCACATGACAGGTGCATGGTGGTCGAGTATCGTTGTGGGGTGGGGCAGATAATGGACAGTGAGTGTATTGCGGGTGCAGGTCTCGCCCCATTTCCTCGCTGAGAATGTGTTTCTATGTAGAGAATTATGTTATGTGTTTTATAAACTACAAACTACTAAATGTTACTATATACTTTAAATAAAACATTTTACACACTACCACCCGTCTGACCGCCGGCTTCTTACCCCATCTATCGTGAAGAGGATCCCAACCTGGTACTTAGCAGTCCTCCTGGGGGTATGCGGAAAAAAATTATCTGTAATGGCAGCCACAGCCTCTGGTCAGTGCTTCTAAAGCTGCCTGATTTTAAGGGGTTATCCAGGAAAAAACTTTTTATATATATATATATATATATATATATATTTATTTATATATATATATATATATATATATTTATATCAACTGGCTCCTGAAAGTTAAACAGATTTGTAAATTACTTCTATTAAAAAATCTTAATCCTTTCAGTACTTATGAGCTTCTGAAGTTAAGGTTGTTCTTGTCTGTCTAAGTGCTCTCTGATGACACGTGTCTCGGGAACCGCCCAGTTTAGAAGCAAATCCCCATAGCAAACCTCTTCTAAACTGGGCGTTTCCCGAGACACGTGTCATCAGAGAGCACTTAGACACAAAAGAACAACCTTAACTTCAGAAGCTCATAAGAACTGAAAGGATTAAGATTTTTTAACAGAAGTCATTTACAAATCTGTTTAACTTTCTGGAGCCAGTTGATATATATAAAAAAGTTTTTTCCTGGATAACCCCTTCAAAGTAGTTGAGGGCGCCATTGTCTTATTAAGAGAAGTGAGCAGTGGCTGCTGGTACTAGCTGATGCCGCTGCCCCGAGGAGCGGAGCAGGAGGACGGCAGAGATGAAGCGCATGCATTGGGCTGTTGTGGACGGTAACTACCACATTAGCTTCAGTGCTCCACTGCTCCTGTGGACTGGGCACCTACTGCTATGGGTCATAGTGGTAGGTCCCCAGACTGGAGTAGCAGTGGAGCACCAAAGCAGGCAGTGTAGAGGCCTACAACTATATGGGGGAACAGAGGGGGCCTACAACTATATGGGGGAACAGAGGGGGGCTACAACTATGTGGGGAACAGAGGAGGCCTACAACTATGTGGGGAACAGAGGAGGCTACAACTATGTGGGGAACAGAGGAGGCCTACGACTATATGGGGGAACAGAGGAGGACTACAACTATGTGTGGGAATAGAGAGGGGCTACAACTATGTGGGGTAACAGAGGGGGCTAAAACTATGTGGGGGAATAGAGAGGGGCTACAACTATGTGGGGTAACAGAGGGGGGGCTACAACTATGTGAGAGAACAGAGGGGGCCTACAACTATATGGGGGAACAGAGGGGGCCTACAACTATATGGGGGAAAAGAGGGGGCCTACAACTATGTGGGGAACAGAGGAGGCCTACAACTATGTGGGGAACAGAGGAGGCCTACAACTATATGGGGGAACAGAGGGGGCTAACAACTATGTGGGGAACAGAGGAGGCCTACAACTATATGGGGGAACAGAGGGGGCTAACAACTATGTGGGGAACAGAGGGGGCCTACAACTATGTGGGGGAACAGAGGGGGTCTACAACTATGTGGGGGGAAAGAGGGGGCCAACAACTATGTGGGGAACAGAGGAGGCCTACAACTATATGGGGGAACAGAGGGGGCCTACAACTATATGGGGGAACAGAGGGGGCCTACAACTATGTGGGGGAACAGAGGGGGCCTACAACTATGTGGGGGAAAAGAGAAGGCCAACAACTATGTGGGGACCAGAGGAGGCCAACAACTATATGGGGGAACAGAGGGGGCTTACAACTATGTGGGGTAACAGAGGAGGCCTACGACTATATAGAGAAACAGGGGAGGGGGGTTTACAAGTATATAGGGGAACAGAGATGGCCTACATCTATATAGAGGAACAGAGGGGGTTTAAAACATTGTGGGGAAACAGAGGGGGACAAAAACTATTTAGGAGAACAGAGGCGGCCTACAACTATGTGGGGGAACAGAGGGGACTTACAACTACATGGGGGGGCAGAGGGGGCTTACAAGTACATAGGGGGACAGAGGGGGCTTACAACTATGTGGGCAAACAGAGGGGGCCTTCTTCTATATCGGGGAAAAGAAGGTTGGGTAAAAAAAGGTTGGCAACCACTGATTTAGAGGGTCAGTATTAGGCATTTAGATGAAGCTGCAGACACAGGTGAGTGTTAGGGTCGAACCTAACATGTGCACAGGCGTCTGAGCTGCCATGGGGAATAGCGGCACTTTTTGGCTTTTTTATTTATTTATTTACTAGTCTCTGGACAAGTGTTTACCTACCCAGAAACTTTTCTACAATAAATAAATAATGCAGTCAAAAGGTGCCGCTATTCCCCATGGCAGCTCAGACGCCTGTGCACCCCTGTGTCTACATCTAAATGCCTAATACTGACCCTCTAAATCAGTGGTTCCCAGGAGACTGTGAGCAAGTAGGCAGGAAAAATAGTCCAGCGCCGTCAGAGGCTTCTTTATTCGGCCACCAATATAACAGTAAACACCAACACGTTTCGGGTTTCCCCTTGTGGTCCTTCCTCGTAGCTGTAAGTAAGGGGTCCGAAATGCGATGTTATCGTCCATGCGTTTCCTGTAATGTCAGTGCCCCAATAAAGAAGCCACAGACAGTGCAGGACTCCATTTGCTGAAATGACAGTACAGTGATCCCTCAACATACAATAGTTTCAACATACAATGGTCTTTTCTGGACCATCGTAAGTTGAAACCAGACTCAACATACAATGTACAGACAGTCCGGACCTGTGAAACGTGTCAATGGCCGGAAGAACCGACCAATCAGAATGGGCATTCACTGGTAAAACACCTGTATTACTGAAGTGTATGCACTGACTGTTGTCTGGTAGCGCCCCCTACAGTACAGGAAGGTATTACATGTTCTGTACCTGTACCTGGGTTACCTGCTCCTTTGGACACCAGGTGAGGGCGACTCCATTACTTTTTTACTTACAGGACCTTGAAGAAGCTCCTGTCCTCTACATAGACCAGTGTTTCCCAAGCAGGGAGCCTCCAGCTGTTGCAAAACTACAACTCCCAGCATGCCCGGACAGCCTTTGGCTGTCCGGGCATGCGGGGAGTTGTAGTTTTGCAACAGCTGGAGGCTCCCTGCTTGGGAAACACTGACATAGACAGTGATTACAGCTCCCAGCAGATCTTTATTACTTTTATATGTAAGGATTTGCTTTATCTATATTAGTTATCTACTTATTTTTCTTTAATCCTCCCTTTTTTCTCCTATTTTTGGATGACATTTTGGGGGCTTCAGAACCAATTACCAGGTTTCCATAGAGTTCTGGTCTCAACATACAATTGTCGTCCTGGAACCAATTAATATTGTAACTTGAGGGAGCACTGTACACTGCACTACACTACACAAGGGGTCCTGGGTTTGTTATGGAGAATAGATACAAAGTGAACATTTTAAATAAAATTAAATAAAGTTATTTATTTTTTTAAATATAAAAATGGCTCTCCAGCTGTTGAACAAGTAGAACTCCCAGCATGCCCTGACATTCCCCTGGCAAACTACAACTCCCAGCATGTCCTGACAGCTGCATGTTGCAAAAAGACAACTCCCAGCATGCCCTGGCCAACTACAACTCCCAGCATGCCCTGGCCAACTACAACTCCCAGCATGCCCTGGCCAACTACAACTCCCAGCATGCCCTGGCCAACTACAACTCCCAGCATGCCCTGGCCAAATACAACTCCCAGCATGCCCTGGCCAACTACAACTCCCAGCATGCCCTGGACAAATACAACTCCCAGCATGTACTCTCAGCCGCATATTGCAAAACTACAACTCCCAGCAAGCCCTGATACAATATTTTTATTGGGAAAAAAAAGAAAGTCATTGAAACCTAGAATTTTTCCCGCAAATAAACCCTTAAAGCTCAGTCAACAAACAATAAAAAAAAAGTTAAAATAGAAAACATAGAAATAAAGAAATGGAAAGGGATTATACTTCTCACAGCTGAGAGTTCGTTGCAGTTCTATCACATCTAAACATTCCTGTGAGAGCTGAAGGAAATCAGCAGAGATCTCTTTCTCTCTGGTCAAGAACAAAATGTCTCAGACCAGTTTATACCAGTAGAATAAAATAAACATAAGATAAATAAACAATAAATCTTGCAATGCCGCCTACAGCCAGCAGGTGGCGAGCGTTCGCCCATCTGTCTTTCTATCCCAGCTGCTGCATCCTCCTTGGTAGCGCCCAGTTCCTGTCTCTTGTCGGGTTCTCTCTATGGTGGTGGCCGGACGATACCATTGAACAGGGAAGCGGGGGTGCATTGCCGGTGTCCGCGGAGGGTGACAGGAAGATGGCGCAGGCTCTGTCTGAGGACGAGTTCCAGCGGATGCAGGTGAGGCTGCACCGAGGCCTGTTCAGGTGACGGCTGACGTGTGACGTCATGAATAAAAACAACATGGTGACGTCATGTTTGACCGGCTGGGGAGGTTTTAGTGTGGTGCAGCTGTGGCTTATGGCATCTGTCTGTACACCCAGTGATATGAATGGAGGGAGAAGAGCCAGCTGATGTGCTGCCAGTCATTGTCATCCTGTAGTGTGCAAGGTCCCTATGATGTCATATGTCAGGGCCAGGTGTCAGTGATGTCATCAAACCCACTAGGTGTGCCCAGGATGATAGACATGCCTGCCAGGTGTGCCCGGGATGATAGACATGAATGCCAGGTGTGCCCGGGATAATATACATGCCTGCCAGGTGTGCCCGGGATGATAGACATGAATGCCAGGTGTGCCCGGGATAATATACATGCCTGCCAGGTGTGCCCAGGATGATAGACATGACTGCCAGGTGTGCCCGGGATAATATACATTGCTGCCAGGTGTGCCCAGGATGATAGACATGACTGCCAGGTGTGCCCAGAATGATAGACATGACTGCCAGGTGTGCCCGGGATGATAGACATGCCTGCCAGGTGTGCCCGGGATGATAGACATGCCTGCCAGGTGTGCCCGGGATGATAGACATGCCTGCCAGGTGTGCCCAGGATGATAGACATGCCTGCCAGGTGTGCCCAGGATGATAGACATGCCTGCCAGGTGTGCCCAGGATGATAGACATGCCTGCCAGGTGTGCCCGGGATGATAGACATGACTGCCAGGTGTGCTCAGGATGATAGACATGCCTGCCAGGTGTGCCTGGGATAATATACATTCCTGACAGGTGTGCCCAGGATGATAGACATGACTGCCAGGTGTGCCCGGGATGATAGACATGACTGCCAGGTGTGCCCAGAATGATAGACATGCCTGCCAGGTGTGCCCGGGATAATATACATGCCTGCCAGGTGTGCCCGGGATGATAGACATGCCTGCCAGGTGTGCCCGGGATGATAGACATGCCTGACAGGTGTGCCCGGGATGATAGACATGAATGCCAGGTGTGCCCAGGATGATAGACATGCCTGACAGGTGTGTCTGGGATGATTCAGGTATGTGGGAAAGCTGGGTGACCTTCCCTAGTGTAATAGTCTTCAAACTGTGGACCTCCAGCTGTGACACAACTATCACTCCCAGCATGCCCAGACAGCCATTGCCTTACCGGGCATACTGGGAGTTGTAGTTTTGCCACAGCTGGAGGTACACAGTTGGGAGACCACATCCCTAGTATCAGTCGGGTGTCACCCAGCTTTCTCCAGTACATTCTCCACATTCCTCTAGGCCTGATTTTCCCGGCCGGTCACATGTCTCCGCACGGCTGTGGTTAGTTCTGCATCCTGCGGGGGTCCTTGCGTGTGACTGGAGCGGACGTGATGTATGAGGTCAATGCGTTCTGTATTTAAAGGGCCAGCAGACCCAAAATGTCCCTCTATTGTTCCCTTTTATCAGCCATTCCAGCATTGAGACAGATCCTAACTTTAGCGTTCTGCCCTGTTGTTTCAAAAACTAAAACTCCCAGCATGCTTGGACAGTCAGGCATGCTGGGAGTTGTAGTATTACATATCTCTATGATGTTTTATCTATAACAGGCTCAGCTCCTGGAGCTCCGGACCCAGAACTACCAGCTGTCTGACAACCTGCGGAAAAACAACCAGGGTGAGTGTGTGACCCCCATCATCCTGATTCACCCCCTATTCTCCATCCACACAGGGACAGTTTAGCTTAACACCTGGTTGCTAGGTTCTCTGACAGACTGGTTGCTAGGTTCTCTGAGACAGACTGGTTGCTAGGTTCTCTGAGACAGACTGGTTGCTAGGTTCTCTGAGACAGACTGGTTGCTAGGTTCTCTGAGACAGACTGGTTGCTAGGTTCTCTGAGACAGACTGGTTGCTAGGTTCTCTGAGACAGACTGGTTGCTAGGTTCTCTGAGACAGACTGGTTGCTAGGTTCTCTGAGACAGACTGGTTGCTAGGTTCTCTGAGACAGACTGGTTGCTAGGTTCTCTGAGACAGACTGGTTGCTAGGTTCTCTGAGACAGACTGGTTGCTAGGTTCTCTGAGACAGACTGGTTGCTAGGTATCTATAACTTTTAAGACAAATCTGATTACTACCACAGGCTCCCCCTAATCCACACAGGGACAGTTTAGCCGAAGACTTGAGTCCTCTCTGATAGAATGGGTTCACTGCTAGAGATTGTCAAGCACCTAGTCCCTAGCAACCAGTCTGTCTCTAATTACTTAAAGGGGTACTCCGCTGCTCAGCGTTTGGAACAAACTGTTCCGAACGCTGGAGCCGGCACCGGCACCTCGTGACGTCATTGCCCCACCCCCTCATGATGTTACGCCCCTCCCCCTCAATGCAAGTCTATGGGAGGGGGCGTGACGGATGTCACGCCCCCTCCCATAGACTTGCATTGAGGGGGCGGGACGTGACGCCATGAGGGGCTTTGATGTCACGAACTCCCGGCGTCGGCTCCAGCGTTAGGAACAGTTAGTTCCAAACGCTGAGCAGCGGAGTACCCCTTTAACAGACTGACTGGGGTTGTCAAGCACCCTATGCCTAGCAACAATTTTGTCTTTACCCCCCAAACCTTTTAGAATAATCTAAGATCTGATTACTAAAACAAGCGCTGGGGATGACTTTATGTAAAAAGGACAGAGACAGTCCAGCTGTACACCTGACAGAGTCCTATCTGACAGACTGGTTGCTAGGGCTTCCTCGCTCCTAGCAACCAGTTTCTTTCTGATTACCCATCTTACTTTTAGAAAAATCTGATTACTAACACAGACTAGGATGGGAGATAACGTAAGGTAAGGCTACCGGACTCTATCCTTAAAGGGGTATTCCAGGAAAACTTTTTTTTTTATATATCAACTGGTTCCAGAAAGTTAAACAGATTTGTAAATTACTTCTATTAAAAAATCTTAATCCTTTCAGTACTTATGAGCTTCTGAAGTTAAGGTTGTTCTTTGATCTCTGATGACACGTGTCTCGGGAAACGCCCAGTTTAGAAGCAAATCCCCATAGCAAACCTCTTCTAAACTGGGCGGTTTCTGAGACACGTGTCATCAGAGAGCACTTAGACAGAAAAGAACAACCTAAACTTCAGAAGCTCATAAGTACTGAAATGATTAAGATTTTTAAATAGAAGTAATTTACAAATCTGTTTAACTTTCTGGAGCCAGTTGATATATATATATATATAAGTTTTTTCCTGGATAACCCCTTTAAAGGGGTACTCCGGTGTCAAACTTTTTTTTTTTTTTAAATGAACTGGTGCCAGAAAGTTAAACAGATTTGTAAATTACTTTTATTAAAAAATGTTTACCCTTTCAGTACTTATTAGCAGCTGTATGCTACAGAGGAAATTCTTTTCTTTTTGAATTTCTTTTTTGTCTTGTCCACAGTGCTCTCTGCTGACACCTCTGTCCATGTCAGGAACTGTCCAGAGCAGCATAGGTTTGCTATGGGGATTTTTCTCCTGCTCTGGACAGTTCCTGATACGGGCATCAGGTGTCAGCAGAGAGCGCTGTGGACAAGACAAAAAAGAAATTCCAAAAGAAAAGAATTTCTCCTGTAGCATACAGCTGCTAAGAAGTACTGGAAGGGTAAAGATTTTTTTATAGAAATCATTAGCAAATCTGTCCGGGCATGCTGGGAGTTGTAGTTTTGCAACAGCTGAAGGCACCCTGGTTGGGAAATACTGGCTTAGAAGGATAATCTAGTAGTATATTGTGTAATTCCTTTTTGTATATTCTATTTCCAGATCTTACATCTCTCCGCCAGAAACATGGGTCACTGGAGAAGGAGTTTCAGAAGGCCCAGAAGGTTGGTGTTTGTAAATGTGGGTGATTCCGCCTATGATGGGAATTTGGGGAGATTACAAAGGGAATTAGGCAGACAGAGACCTATAGATACCATTTAGAGCAGTGTTTCCCAACCAGGGCGCCACCTACTGTTGCAAAACTACAATTCCCAGCATGCCCGAACAGCCAACGGCTGTCCGGGCACGCTGGGAGTTGTAGTTTTGAAACAGCTGGAGGCACACTCTTTGCGATGTACTTAGTTTGTGACATTTTTAATGTTCTTCGTAACCCTGTGTCAGTCTCCGCACCCCCAGACCCTGCACTAGGCAATAGATAATGCGCTAGTTTTACATTGAGAGGTCGTTTAAAGGGGTACTCCTCTCGAAAACATTTCTTTTTTAAATCAACTGGTGCCAGAAAGTTAAACAGATTTATAAATTACTTCTATTACAAAAAAAAAAAAAAAAATCTTAATCCTTCCAGGACTTATCAGCTGCTGTATGTTGCACAGGAAATTCTCTGCTTTTTGAATTTCCTTTCTGTCTGACCACAGTGCTCTCTGCTGACACCTCTGTCCATGTCAGGAAGTGTCCAGAGTAGGAGATGTTTGCTATGGGGATTTGCTCCTACCCCTGGACAGTTCCTAAAATGGACAGAGGTGTCAGCAGAGAGCACTGTGGTCAGACAGAAAGTTAAATTCAAAAAGAAAAGAACATCCTCTGTAGCATACAGCAGCTGATAAGTACTGGAAGGATTAAGATTTTTAAATAGAAGTCATTTAGAAATATGTTTAACTTTCTGGCACCAGTTGATTTAAAAAAAAAATATATATATATAAAAAAAACTTTTTAAACTATACGTAACCTAAATCATAATACAATGTAGGTTGTCGCTTTCCTAGGGTGATCTGTTGGGATGCGTTTCCTACTGATATTGTATATGTTGTCTTGGTGGTGTTGAGTATCTCTTGTTTAATAGTAATTCACTTAAAGGTGTTATCCAGGAAAAAACTTTTTTTTTTTATATATCAACTGGCTCCAGAAAGTTAAAGAAGTCCCATGTAGAAAAAGTATTGTGTTTTAAATGCAGAAGCAAAAGTTCTATCACTTTGTAAATCACTGACTTTACCCATCTTGTAAGTAAAACCTGTTTTTCTAGCTTCTTTGTTCAGAGAGGAAGTTCAGCAGCTCCCTGTTCTGATGACTTGCGACCCCCCATTGAGCTGCATTATGCTGGGGGCCGTGATGTCACAATTTCCCATATTTCTGTGTGCTGCCTGCAGCTCAGCCACGCTCTGTGCACGGCCAGGGCACCTCCCATGTGCAGCTTCAGCCAATCATAGTAGCCCCAGTGAGCTGAGCAAGCGTCTTCATCTCCTCGGCAGGGAAGCATCTGACAGCCAGCTCAGTGTTTATAAGAGCAAGAACGATGTCCCGAGAAGAAGCAGAGGGGGAGGGGGAGATCCCTGCTTTCCCCTGCAATGATCACAATCTGACATCAGGTCAGTCTGAAAGAACGATGTCCTGAGAATAGAAGCAGGGGGAGGGGAAACACTGAGCCTGCTGTTAGGAAAGTGATCAGTGTCTAGGTCAGTGTATCCCAACCAGGGTGCCTTCAGCTGTTGCAAAACTAAAACTCCCAGGAATGCTGGGAGTTGTAGTTTCACAACAGCTGGAGGCACCCTGGTTAGGAAGCACTGGTCTAGGCTGGGCTACTTCTGTGATGAACTGAAAGGCATTATGGGAGACAGGAAGTCAGGGACCTCCATGGACCAGGAAGTACCGATCTTTCAGAGGGGATTGCAGGAGAAGGGAGAGGGTGAGATACATGAGGAGCAGATTGTCAGAATGGTGAGCTGATGCACTTTCACATGATAGAAAAAAAATTTGGGACTTGGTCCATGATACTTCTTCTTTAAGCAGATTTGTAAATTACTTCTATTAAAAATTCTTCATACTTGCAGTACTTATGAGCTTCCGAAGTTGAGTTGTTCTTTTCTGTCTAAGTGCTCTCTGATGACACCTGTCTCGGGAACTGCCCAGTTTAGAAGCAAATCCCCATAGCAAACCTCTTCTAAACTGGGCGGTTCCCGAGACAAGCAGAGATGTCAGCAGAGAGCACTGTTGCCAGACAGAAAACAACAACTCAACTTCAGCAGCTAATAATTATTGAAAGGATTAAGATTTTTTAATAGAAGTAATTTACAAATCTGTTTAACTTTCTGGAGCCAGTTGAGATATATATATAAAAAGTTGTTTCCTGGAATACCCCTTTAACTTTTCTGGTTTCTTCACAGGCCCTGAGCAAAAGCAAGAAAGCCCAGGTAAGATACATAGTAACATAGTAACATAGTTCATAAGATTGAAAAAAGACCAGAGTCCATACAGTTCAACCTATAACCCTAATGAGTCCCTACTGAGTTCATCCAGAGGAGGCAAAAAACCCTCATACTAGAGGTAAAAATTCCTTCCCGACTCCAAATATAACATCAGAATAAATCCCTGGATCAACGTTCTGTCCCTATAAATCTAATATACATAACCAGCGATGTTATTATTATCCAAAAATGCATCCAGACCCCTTTTGAACTCTTCTACAGAGTTCACATGACCACCTTCTCCGGGAAAGAGTTCCATAGTCTCACTGCTCTTACAGTAAAGAATCCCCGTCTGTGCTGGTGTTCCTCTAAACGAAGAGAATGCCTCCTTGTTATACATACAGTCTATATGGTGCACAAGCCTTTCTGTTCTGCAATTCTGGCCTATGAACTGGCCTTACACTTTAAATAGCTATTGTCCAGATGCTCGTTTGGCCAGCAATGGTCTCTTTATACCTGCCCATGTATGTGTGTGCACACTTGGCTCAGCTGAGCATGCATGTATGTGTCCTCCATGTGAAGAGGGGAATAAGACACTGGCAGATGACTGGCAGTAGCTTATATTCCTTAAGGGTCTATTCACACGTACAGTATTCTGTGCAGATTTGATGCGCAGGATTTTCTGCTGCAGATTTCAATGCAAACTGACTGAAATCCTCCGCATCAAATCTGCGCAGAATAATTTACGTGTGAATAGACCAGTGGTCTACAACCTGCGGACCTCCAGATGTTGCAAAACTACAACTCCCAGCATGCCCGGACAGCCGTTGGCTGTCCGGGCATGCTGGGAGTTGTAGTTTTGCAACATCTGGAGGTCCGCAGGCTGGAGACCACTGGAATAGACCCTTAAAGGGGTACTCCGGCAGAAAACTTTTTTTTTCTTTAAATCAACTGGTGCCAGTAAATGACTTCTGTTAAAAAAAAAATCTTAATCCTTCCAGCACTTATTAGCTGCTGAATAGTACAGAGGAAATTATTTTCTTTTTGGAACACAGAGCTCTCTGCTGACATCATGACCACAGTGCTCTCTGCTGACACCTCTGTCCATTTTAGGAACTGTCCAGAGGAGCATATGTTTGCTATGGAGATTTTCTCCTACTCTGGACAGTTCCTTAAAATGGGCAGAGATGCCAGCAGAGAGCACTGTGCTCGTGATGTCAGCAGAGAGCTCTGTGTTCCAAAAAGAAAAGAATTTCCTCTGTAGTATTCAGCAGCTAATAAGTACTGTAAGGATTAAGATTTTTTAATAGACGTAATTTACAAATCTGTTCTAACTTTATGGCACCAGTTGTTTAAAAAAATAAAGTTTTCTACCGGAGTACCCCTTTAAGGAATACTCCAGTGCAGGAACACCTATACCCTATCCGAATGATGTCTGATCGCAATGGGTCCGACCACTGGGACCCCCACGATCATCTGCACTTCAGCAGTCCCCAGGAATTGGGTGTGTCGACCGAATGAAGCGGCGGCTGACACTTACCCTCTATCTCTTTGGGAGAGGTGGAGATACCCAAACGCTGTATCTCTGACTGTTCCATAGAGATACATGGATGGGGTGTGTTGACCGCCGCTTCGACACGCCCTGTTGCTAGGGGCTTCTGGGGTGCCATGCAGGAGATAGGGGATGTGTTCTTGCGCCGGTGTACTCCTTTAAGAACAAAGGATTGGACAGGTTAAAGAACAACACCTCCAATTCTTTTACCAAACCCATGGGGAGCCCCCATACACGTATGATTGCCAAAATCTTCAGTTTCAGCTGACAGATAGCATTTGACTATATTGCTCAAATATTTATATCATGATTTCTCTTTGCTAAAATAAGTATATGTAAATATTTTGAGAGTCACGGTCTCCTCTTTTGCCCCTGAGGAAGACATTTGACCTATGTCAGAAACGCGTCGGGCTACGTTTTGGAGACGTGTAGACAGAGATAGTGACCGTATCTGTAAGCATTGAGACACTATTTTGACTTTAACAGGAGTCTTTACTTGCGTCTTTTGGAGGGTAATTCTTTACCCATATATACGCTCACTATATATTATGTAGTTTTAGTGTTTAACTAGTAAAAGTTACGTTTTATTTCACTCCCCATTTTTTGCTTTATTGACTTAGACTGGGAGTACTGCATACTTAAGGTGTGTAGATACCTGACCTATCTCTTATACTTTAAGCATGTGACTAGAGATGAGCGAACTTATAGTAAATTCGATTTGTCACGGACTTCTCGGCTCGGCAGTTGATGACTTATCCTGCGTCAAATTAGTTCAGCTTTCCGGTGCTCCAGTGGGCTGGAAAAGGTGGATACAGTCCTAGGAAAGAGTCTCCTAGGACTGTATCCACCTTTTCCAGCCCACCGGAGCACCTGAAAGCTGAACTAATTTATGCAGGAAAAGTCATCAACTGCCGAGCCGAGAAGTTCGTGACGAATCGAATTTACTGTAAATTCGCTCATCTCTACATGTGACTATAGCAATGCAGTCATCAGACTTCATTTTTTTGCAGCGCAGCTTCTCCCTACTATATAATTATTTTTTATGATGTACAAGCAGGACAAGTGTCTGACAACATGAGGCACTCGGGCGGGGAGGGGTGATCACAGGGCACCGGCAAAAACATTGGTAATTTGGGCCTATATTGGCAGGTTGCTCATGGTAGAGGGGGAGTAGAGTTTGGCAGCGTGGCAATACCTGATGGCCAAGTGTGAGTTATTCTCATGCTGTTTCTATAGGAGGTGGAGGCGTTGTTGGGCGAGAATGAAATGCTCCAAGGAAAACTCCACAGTCAGGAGGATGACTTCAGACTGCAGAACAGCACATTGATGCAGGAGCTGTCCAAGGTAAGCTGACATAGAGGACAGGGTGTCAGGGTTGGGGGTTTAAAGGAGTAGTCCAGTGGTGACTCAGTGGTGAGCAACTTATCCTCTATCCTAAGGATAGGGGATAAGTTGCAGATCGCGGGGGGTCAGACCGCTGGGGCCCCCTGCGATCTCCTGTACAGAGCCCCGACAGCCCGCGGGAAGGGGGCGTGTTGACCTCCGCACGAGGCGGCGGCCGACACGCCCCCTCAATATAACTCTATGGCGGAGCCGAAGCGCTGCCTTCGGCAATCTCCGGCTCTGCCATTGAGATGTATTGAGGGGGCGTGTCGTCCCCCGCTTCGTGCGGGGGTCGACACCCGCTATCTGGGCCGAGAGCCGGGGCCCCGTACAGAGAGATCGCAGGGGGCCCCAGCGGTCGGACCCCCCGTGATCTCAAACTTATCCCCTATCCTTAGGATAGGGGATACGTTTTTCACCACTGGACTACCCCTTTAATCGTCACTTTTGTGCTCACTCATGTCTGTGTACACAGCTATGTTCCCAAATTGAGCAACTGGAAATCGAAAACCGGCAGCTGAAGGAAGGTAATCCAGCTCAGGACGGCGTCCCCGGGGCTGCAGAGGGCGAGCTGAGGAGACTTCAAGCCGAGAACACTGCACTACAGAGGACTATTGGCTGTAAGACTCTTAGCTTTAAAGCAATATTGGTATTATTAAAAAAAAAAAAAAAAAATTCTCAGTTGGGGGTCTTACTCCTGAGACCCCCACCGATCTCAAGAAATAGCTGGGTGAAGTATACAGTAGTAGTGCGCTTCACTCCCTGGCTCAGGGCTCAACCTGGCTGATTGCAGGTCTTGGTAGATAAGTATAACCTACAAAGACTTTCCAATGAATATGACACACTATTATGTATAATCAACAATTAAATCTTTATTGAAAATTACCCAAAATTCATTACAACAACAACAACCCAATAAAATACAATGTGCACACAAAACAACATAAAAAAATGGGGTGCTGGGGGAACATCGAAATCATTACCTAGCGTGTGACTGCAGCTCTTATGAACAATACATGAAAAGTAAAGAAAAGTTGGACATGATTAAGTGCCATGTGCCTATGTAAACAATTAATGTAACTACAAAAAAGTAAATAGTCATTAACGTGACCCTTTCAATGATCTAAATTCATAACAAAGTGCATAATTAGGTGCACCTATAAGTGCTCGAAAAAGGGCTCTATATTATACATACAAAGGGTTATTACAGGTATACTGACCAATATCACCAGGAGCTGCTGTCCAGATGTTCCCCCACCTCACACTCCGACGTGTTTCGCCTAGCGTTATCTAGGAGTCATGGTAGATAAGTGTCAGCACTCTGCAGTGGTGACAGTGCACATGGTGGTGTCACATCCAAAGCATTGATATAAAGAAGATCCCAGCACTCGCAAAGATGGATGCAGTGAAGTTGGCATTTATTTATATCAGGTCATAATACGGGTTATGAGATGAATAAATGTTAAAGGGGTACTCTGCTGCCCAGTGTTTGGGACAATCTGTTCTGAACGCTGGAGCCGGCGCCGGGAGCTCGTGAAGTCAGAGCCCCGCCCCCTCATGCCGTCACATCCCGCCCCTCCCATAGACTTGCATTGAGGGGGTGGGGCTATGACTTCACGAGCTCCCAGCTCCAGCGTTCGGAACAGTTTATTCCAAACGCTGAGCTGCGGAGTACCCCTTTAATGGGTTACTCCCCTCCGCAGCGTCTGGAACATTGAGTTGCAAACGCTGTGTGCGGGCATCCGTGTTCACACCGGCCCTCTCGTGAAGTCACCGCCCGCCCCCTCAATGAAAGTCTATGGGAAGGGGGCGCGACGGGCATCACGCCCCCTCCCATAGACTTGAATTGAGGGGGCGGGACATGACGTCACGAGGAGGCGGGCCTGAACACGAAATCCCGCACACGGTGTTCGGAACTCAATGTTCTGGACGCTGGGTAGCGGAGTAACCATTTAACTTCATTGCATCTATCTTGGTGAGTCCTGGGATTAGGGCTGCACAATTTTGGGAAAATGTGTGATTGTGATTATGGAGGTAAATATTAGGATTTTGTTATGTGATTGCAATATAATAAACAAATGGTGATATCCCCCCAATTTCATGTCCAAATTCCCCATTTCACATCTATACCCCCATATTATGTAAATCCCCCAATATCTCGTCACCTCCCTTGTGACCTCTCCTCATGTCCATACATTTCCCCCACTTCATGTCCACATCTCCCCCATGATTCTTGTGCTGGGGCGTGGCTCAGGTTCTCCATAGATCTGCTGCAGATCCCGTTCTCCTCCATGCAGTCGGACGTCTTATAAGACTTACAGGACCTTCCTGGTCAGCCAATCACTGGCCGACACATGACACACTGATTGGCTGAGTAGCAAAGGTCCTGGAACCAGCCGATTGTCGGGAGCACAGAGAATACAATGGAACCGCACAGAGGAGAACAGGATCTGCGGCAGTCCTATGTGGACTCAGGCTATTATGTTTCCCCTGTGCCCCTATTATTACTTATATTGCCCCTTTCACACTACAGGTATCATCCTGTAAAAAACCTCCGTTATTACTCCCGACAAAAAGTCCATAAAAAAAAATCCCATTCATGTCAATGGGATTTTTTTGACCATCCTTTTGCATCAGGCATGTCCGTTTTTTTTTACTAATGTCAGTTATTTTTGATGGCACAAAAGACGGCGCATGCACTAATTTTTGGTCCGGCAAAAAAATATGGTGAAAAAAACGACGTTAAAATTTAACATTGAAGTCTATGGGAACCGGATGTTCAAAGAAAACAAACATCTGTTATCATCTGTTATCATCAGTTATTGTCAGGTTTTTTAACATCCGTTTTTTGTACTGAGCATGCTCAGTACAGCTTTACAAAAAAAGCTGATTAAAAACCTGATTAAAAAAAAAAAAAAAACGCATGTAAGTGGTAATAACGGAGGAATAACATCAGGTTTTTTAAGAAAAAATGACGGATGATGGTCATCAGTTATCATCCGTTATTACCAGTTATTACATCCGTTTTTTTCCATCCGTTATTGTAAAATAGCGGCAGTAAAAAAGCAGGATGATACCTGTAGTGTGAAAGGGGCCTAACAGTGTTTCCCAATCAGGGTGCCTCCAGCTGTTGCAAAGCTACAACTCCCAGCATGCCGTTGGCATGCTGGGAGTTGTAGTTTTGCAACTGCTGGAGGCACCTTGGTTTGGGAAACACTGACTTAGCATTTGAATGTTGGCACTATATTACGCACGCATGTAGGGCGCGGAGCAGTCCTGGCTGGGATCTTCTTCTTTATATCCTGGCGACTGCGCCATTATAATAAATGAAGCATTGACCTGCCATCAGACGGGATGAGTAGTATTACCACTCCTCCGCCCTTCACGCCCGGCTATAGCTCACGATTGGTGGGGACCTCAGCACAGAGCTTTAATAACAATGCAGAATTAGGTAGATTTGCCCATTCAGTTGCCTAAGGGAGTTGAATGACAATATTAATGGCAAAGGTGTATTGGCAGCCCCATTGGCTTTCAACAATTTTTTCCCAAAAAAAAGATACCGTACAACAGTAGGATTTAGCTTAAAGACTTGAAAGTACTAATCTGTGGTCGGTGGGTTCATGTCTAAAGGTTTATTTTAAAATTGCAATTTCTCGATCTTTGTGTTTCAGCTCTTCAAGAACGACATGATAAGGAAATAGCATCACTAAAAAACCAAGAACCACAGGCCAATGGCCTCCGCACAGGACAGGTGAGCGAGGCCCAGGATGGACAGGACCACATGCAGCAGGTGATCTACAGCTAGCTGGTGTCTGTAACACACAGACTGTGTATGTATGTAAATATATAGATATAGATAGATATAGCTATATGTGTGTATATAAATTATCTACGTATATATAGACAGATATATAGCTATATGTGTGTGCATTTATGTAAATATATAGATATAGATAGATAGGTATAGCTATATGTGTGTATATAAATTATCTACGTATATGTGTATATATAGACAGATATATAGCTATATGTGTGTGCATGTATGTAAATATATAGATATAGATAGGTATAGCTATATGTGTGTATATAAATTATCTACGTATATGTGTATATATAGACAGATATATAGCTATATGTGTGTGCATGTATGTAAATAGATATAGATAGATAGGTATAGCTATATGTGTGTATATAAATTATCTACGTATATGTGTGTATATAGACAGATATATAGCTATATGACTGTGTATGTATGTAAATATATAGATATAGATAGATATAGCTATATGTGTGTATGTAAATTATCTACGTATATGTGTATATATAGATAGATATATAGCTATATGTGTGTGCATGTATGTAAATATATAGATAGATAGGTATAGCTATATGTGTGTATGTAAATTATCTACGTATATGTATATATATATAGACATATAGCTATATGAGTGTGTATGTATGTAAATATATAGATATAGCTATATGTGTGTATATAAATTATCTACGTATATATAGATAGATATATAGCTATATGTGTGTGCATGTATGTAAATATATATATATATATATATATATATATATATATATGTAACAAAAGGAGAGGTGAGTGTGCTCAATCTGCCTTTGTTGTCCGAGAAACTGGCACAGAGCAGACCCCCAATGGTTGCTCTTGGTAGTGTTAAAAACCGAAGTGATTGACAGAAATGAAATAAATACATAAAAATTGTGTCGTTCTCAAGGAAAAGTGTTGTGTGGATTTTATGTGGAAATGAATGAATTCACACACACGTAATTCATTCATTTCTCATACATTTCCACATAAAATCCACACAACACTTTTCCTTGAGAACGACATAATTTTTATGTGTGTGTGTATATATATATATATATATATATATATATATATATATAATATATATATTAGGGATCGATCGATATCGTTTTTTTTGGGCCGATACCGATAATCGGTGGAGGTTAGGGCCGATAGCCGATAACTTATACCGATATTCCGGTATAAGTTATTGGCTATTTATCCCCCCGCGACACCGCTGCAGATCATTGATTTAAAGCTGGCGCTTTAAATCAATGCACTGCAGTGGCTTTTGCGGTGCCATAGGCCGCCGCCTCCACCCGCTTCTCTCCACCTGCCTGTCCGGGGGTCCTGAGACCTATCACCGCCACCGCTCCCCCCACCGCGCCGCACCACGCCGCACCGCGCCTAGGGGTTCCTCCAACTGTTGCAAAACTACTACTCCCAGCATGCCCGGACAGCCGTTGGCTGTCCGGGCATGCTGGGAGTTGTAGTTTTGCAACAGCTGGAGGGCCTACTGTAGGTATAGTATATTATACAGACCCCTGTCCACCCCAGAACCCTGACTCACCTTCCCAGTTGCTGAAGGGACCGTCCGGGGAGGGTGGTCCGGGCCATCCATCCTTCCTGTAGTGTCCGGCGGCATTCCGGGTGGAAGGGGAACCGGTCCGAGCTGTTCTTCTCCAGGGGTCCTCTTCTCCACTCCGGGCAGGCTCCGGCCTAGTAACGCTGCATAGACGCCTGCATAGACGCATCGACGCATCTGACGTCTTGGCATAGCGGCGTCTATGCAGCGTACTAGGCCGGAGCCTGCCCGGAGTGGAGAAGTGGACCCCTGGAGAAGAAGGACAGCCCGGACCGGTTCACCCTCCACCCGGAATGCCGCCGGACACTACAGGAAGGATGGATGGCCCGGACCACCGCCATTTTTTTTATTGACTCGGAGGATGGTGGAGGGGCCCGACCAGTATAGCGGTATGGGAAAAAATCCATACCGTGGGAGAAAAAAACCGGTATCCGGTTCATACCGATATACCGCCCAGCACTACGGTGGGGGGTGCGACGCGGTGCGGTGGGTCGGGGGGCAGTCGTGGTTCGGCGGGTTGGGGGCGGTCGCGGTGCGGACGGGGCATTATCGGCTTATCGGCAAGGTAATTGCCGATACCAATAATGCCCAAAATCGTGATTATCGGCCGATCCCTAATATATATATATATTAGATAAAAAAATAAAAAAAAAGCCAGGTCTATGCAAAAGTTTGGTATCCGTGTGTGCTGGCCAACTTATCCTTTTTTGTGTTATACATATGGGGGGAGTGGCTGCCTCCATGTTGGTTCCTGCACCCCACCCGTCTTGTAAGGTGCTGGACGTCTCAGACCTTACAAGCCTGGTAACTGACTGCACAGAGGCACATTCACAGTGTAGGGTCCGTCCCAATGAGGTCACTTTATCGTGGTGGGATGGTCCAAACTATTTGGGGAAATGGTGAGCGAAGCACCTCAATTTTTCATTTTTCATTGTATCAATATAGCATTTCATGTTTTATATGTATATTTATGCTAGCAGTTTGCTGCTGTATTCTCCTGCTTGTATATATATATAGTAGATAGCTATGGCTATATGTGTGTATAGAAATTATCTACGTGTATGTGTATATATATATATATATATATATATATATATATATATATATATATGACAATGTCCTACAGGACTGTGACAGATCTTCTCTTACAGGACGGGGAGCAGTCTAGGAGCTGGGAGCTGGGGGATGATAATCTGCAGAGTGAGTAGGCTGCCGGCACGGCGCTCCAGAATGAGTCAGCTCGGCACCACCTTTCCTTATTCTAATAAAATTCTGCTAATATTATGGATTCAGTAGTCCTGGGTAATCCGTCCTGTCCCACCACACCTGGACAATGCCCCTGATATCTGGTGGTCACTTTTATCTCCTGCCCTAAAGCTGGTTATATACTTTAGTTCTGAGACCCCCACCAATCCGAGGAACGAGCAGGAAGAAGCACAGAAAAGCCTGCTTCGCACCCCGGCTTGTAGTGATCTGTTGCCCCATTATAAGTCTATAAGACCTTCCAGAGATGGAGATTGCTGCCAGCCAGGGTGTGAGGTGCACTACTTTCTACCAACCAGTGGGGGCCTCAGCACTGAGACCCCTAACAATCAAAACTATTGACAGATACACTTTAAGGCCCATATACACAGGGCAGTAAATGTTCATTCATCAGCTGATCGCCTAGATCTTACAGCAGTGTTTTTCAACCAGGGAGCCTCCAGCTGTTGCAAAACTACAACTCCCAGCATGCCTGGACAGCCATTGGATGGCCGGGCATGCTGGGACTTGTAGTTTTGCAACAACTGGAGGCATCCTTGTTGGGAAACACTGTCATACAGCGATATAAGTCAACAAGGGATGAATGCAAGTGAAAAGAAAGATTAGAGGGGTACTACGGTGGAAAACATTTTTTTTTATTTTTTTATCATCTGGTGCCAGAAAGTTAAACAGATTTGTAAATGACTTCTATTAAAAAAAATCTTTACCCCTCCAGTACTTTTTAGCAGCTGTATGCTACAGAGGAAATAATTTTCTTTTTGAATTTTTTTTGTCTTGTCCACAGTGCTCTCTGCTGACACCGG